>NW_028127166.1:0-264867 GCF_965231255.1 Vanellus vanellus | reverse complement strand
ACAATTTGGCCCTCTCTGCTTTCCTGCGGACTCCATCCTCAAAAGCACCTTTTTTCGCTTTCGGCAACCTCCGGAGCAAAAAAGACAAACGTCCAGCTTTTGCTGCCACAGCAAAGGTGAGGCAGGGAAAAGTAATGCTGGTTCTCACTGCCTCCTGGAACCCTTTCAAATGCCATAGACAATTTGGCCCTCTCTGGTTTCCTGCGGACTCCATCCTCAAAAGCACCTGTTTTAGCTATCGGCAACCTCCGGAGCAAGAAAGACAAACGTCCAGCTTTTGCTGCCACAGCAAAGGTGCCAGCGGGGAAAAGTAATGCTGGTTCTCACTGCCTCCTGGAACCCTTTCAAATGCCACAGACAATTTGGCCCTCTCTGCTTTCCTGCGGACTCCATCCTATATAGCACCTTTTTTCGATTTCGACCACCTCCGGAGCAAAAAAGACAAACGTCCAGCTTTTGCTGCCACAGCAAAGGTGCCAGCGGGGAAAAGTAATGCTGGTTCTCACTGCCTCCTGGAACCCTTTCAAATGCCCCAGACAATTTGGCCCTCTCTGCTTTCCTGCGGACTCCATCCTCAAAAGCACCTGTTTTCGCTTTCGGCAGCCTCCGGAGCAAAAAAGACAAACGTCCAGGTTTTGCTGCCACAGCAAAGGTGCCAGCGGAGAAAACTAAGGCTGGTTCTCACTGCCTCCTGGAACCCTTTCAAATGCCACAGACAATGTGGCCCTCTCTGCATTACTACGGACTCTCTCCTCAAAAGCACCTTTTTTCACTTTCGGCGCCCTCCGGTGGTAAAAAGACAAACGTCCAGCTTTTGCTGCCACAGCAAAGGTGCCAGCGGGGAAAAGTGATGCTGGTCCTCATTACCTCCTGCAACCTTTTCAAATGCCATAGACAATTTGGCCCTCTCTGCTTTCCTGCGGACTCCATCCTCAAAAGCACCTGTTTTCGCTTTCGGCAGCCTCCGGAGCAAAAAAGACAAACGTCCAGCTTTTGCTGCCACAGCAAAGGTGCCAGCGGGGAAAAGTGATGCTGGTCGTCATTGCCTCCTGGAACCTCTTCAAATGCCATAGACAATTTGGCCCTCTCTGCTTTCCTGCGGACTCCATCCTCAAAAGCACCTTTTTTCTCTTTCGGCAACCTCCGGAGCAAAAAAGACAAACGTCCAGCTTTTGCTGCCACAGCAAAGGTGCCAGCGGGGAAAAGTGATGCTGGTCCTCATTGCCTCCTGGAACCTCTTCAAATGCCCCAGACAATTTGGCCCTCTCTGCTTTCCTGCGGACTCCATCCTCAAAAGCACCTTTTTTCGCTTTCGGCAACCTCAGGAGCAAAAAAGACAAACGTCCAGCTTTTGCTGCCACAGCAAATGTGCCAGCGGGGAAAAGTAATGCTGGTTCTCACTGCCTCCTGGAACTCTTTCAAATGCCACAGACAATTTGGCCCTCTCTGCTTTCCTGCGGACTCCATCCTCAAAAGCACCTGTTTTCGCTTTCGGCAGCCCCCAGAGAAAAAAAGACAAACGTCCAGCTTTTGCTGCCACAGCAAAGGTGCCAGCGGGGAAAAGTGATGCTGGTCCTCATTGCCTCCTGGAACCTCCTCAAATGCCACAGACAATTTGGCCCTCTCTGGTTTCCTGCGGACTCCATCCTCAAAAGCACCTGTTTTCGCTTTCGGCAGCCTCCGGAGCAAGAAAGACAAACGTCCAGCTTTTGCTGCCACAGCAAATGTGCCAGCGGGGAAAAGTAATGCTGGTTCTCACTGCCTCCTGGAACTCTTTCAAATGCCACAGACAATTTGGCCCTCTCTGCTTTCCTGCGGACTCCATCCTCAAAAGCACCTGTTTTCGCTTTCGGCAGCCCCCAGAGAAAAAAAGACAAACGTCCAGCTTTTGCTGCCACAGCAAAGGTGCCAGCGGGGAAAAGTGATGCTGGTCCTCATTGCCTCCTGGAACCTCCTCAAATGCCACAGACAATTTGGCCCTCTCTGGTTTCCTGCGGACTCCATCCTCAAAAGCACCTGTTTTCGCTTTCGGTAGAGTCCGGAGAAAAAAAGACAAACGTCCAGCTTTTGCTGCCACAGCAAAGGTGCCAGCGGAGAAAACTAAGGCTGGTTCTCACTGCCTCCTGGAACCCTTTCAAATGCCCCAGACAATTTGGCCCTCTCTGCATTACTACGGACTCTATACTCAAAAGAACCTTTTTTCACTTTCGGCGCCCTCCGGTGGTAAAAATACAAACGTCCAGCATTTGCTGCCACAGCAAAGGTGCCAGCGGAGAAAAGTAATGCTGGTTCTCACTGCCTTCTGGAACCCTTTCAAATGCCACAGACAATTTGGCCCTCTCTGCTTTCCTGCGGACTCCATGCTCAAAAGCACCTGTTTTCGCTTTCGGCAGCGTCCGGAGCAAAAAAGACAAACGTCCAGCTTTTGCTGCCACAGCAAAGGTGCCAGCGGGGAAAAGTGATGCTGGTCCTCATTGCCTCCTGGAACCTCTTCAAATGCCCCAGACAATTTGGCCCTCTCTGCTTTCCTGCGGACTCCATCCTCAAAAGCACCTGTTTTCGCTTTCGGCAACCTCCAGAGCAAAAAAGACAAACTTACAGCTTTTGCTGCCACAGCAAAGGTGCCAGCCGGGAAAAGTAATGCTGGTTCTCACTGCCTCCTGGAACCCTTTCAAATGCCATAGACAATTTGGCCCTCTCTGGTTTCCTGCGGACTCCATCCTCAAAAGCACCTGTTTTCGCTTTCGGCAGCCTCCGGAGCAAGAAAGACAAACGTCCAGCTTTTGCTGCCACAGCAAAGGTGCCAGCGGGGAAAAAGTAATGCTGGTTCTCACTTCCTCCTGGAACCCTTTCAAATGCCACAGACAATTTGGCCCTCTCTGCTTTCCTGTGGACTCCATCCTCAAAAGCACCTGTTTTCGCTTTCGGTAGCCTCCGGAGAAAAAAAGACAAACGTCCAGCTTTTGCTGCCACAGCAAAGGTGCCAGCGGAGAAAACTAAGGCTGGTTCCCACTGCCTCCTGGAACCCTTTCAAATGCCATAGACAATTTGGCCCTCTCTGCTTTACTACGGACTCTATACTCAAAAGAACCTTTTTTCACTTTCAGCGCCCTCCGGTGGTAAAAAGACAAACGTCCAGGTTTTGCTGCCACAGCAAAGGTGCCAGCGGGGAAAAGTGATGCTGGTTCTCACTGCCTCCTGGAACTCTTTCAAATGCCACAGACAATTTGGCCCTCTCTGCTTTCCTGCGGACTCCATCCTCAAAAGCACCTGTTTTCGCTTTCGGCAGCCTCCGGAGCAAAAAAGACAAACGTCCAGCTTTTGCTGCCACAGCAAAGGTGCCAGCGGGGAAAAGTGATGCTGGTCGTCATTGCCTCCTGGAACCTCTTCAAATGCCATAGACAATTTGGCCCTCTCTGCTTTCCTGTGGACTCCATCCTCAAAAGCACCTTTTTTCTCTTTCGGCAACCTCCGGAGCAAAAAAGACAAACGTCCAGCTTTTGCTGCCACAGCAAAGGTCCTAGCGGGGAAAAGTGATGCTGGTTCTCACTGCCTCCTGGAACCTCTTCAAATGCCCCAGACAATTTAGCCCTCTCTGCTTTCCTACGGACTCCATCCTCAAGGCAACTGTTTTGGCTTTCGGCAGCCCCCGGAGCAAAAAAGACAAACGTCCAGCTTTTGCTGCCACAGCAAAGGTGCCAGCGGGAAAAGTGATGCTGGTCCTCACTGCCTCCTGGAACCCTTTCAAATGCCACAGACAATTTGGCCCTCTCTGCTTTCCTGCTGACTCCATCCTCAAAAGCACCTGTTTTCACTTTCGGTAGCGTCCGGAGAAAAAAAGACAAACGTCCAGCTTTTGCTGCCACAGCAAAGGTGCCAGCGGAGAAAACTAAGGCTGGTTCCCACTGCCTCCTGGAACCCTTTCAAATGCCCCAGACAATTTGGCCCTCTCTGCATTACTACAGACTCTATACTCAAAAGAACCTTTTTTCACTTTCGGCGCACTCCGGTGGTAAAAAGATATACGTCCAGCTTTTGCTGCCACAGCAAAGGTGCCAGCGGGGAAAAGTGATGCTGGTTCTCACTGCCTCCTGTAACTCTTTCAAATGCCACAGACAATTTGGCCCTCTCTGCTTTCCTGCGGACTCCATCCTCAAAAGCACCTGTTTTCGCTTTCGGCAGCCTCCAGAGCAAAAAAGACAAACGTCCAGCTTTTGCTGCCACAGCAAAGGTGCCAGCGGGGAAAAGTGATGCTGGTCCTCATTGCCTCCTGGAACCTCTTCAAATGCCATAGACAATTTGGCCCTCTCTGCTTTCCTGTGGACTCCATCCTCAAAAGCACCTGTTTTCTCTTTCGGCAACCTCCGGAGCAAAAAAGACAAACGTCCAGCTTTTGCTGCCACAGCAAAGGTGCCAGCGGGGAAAAGTGATGCTGGTTCTCACTGCCTCCTGGAACCTCTTCAAATGCCACAGACAATTTAGCCCTCTCTGCTTTCCTACGGACTCCATCCTCAAAGCACCTGTTTTCGCTTTCGGCAGCCCCCGGAGCAAAAAAGACAAACGTCCAGCTTTTCCTGCCACAGCAAAGGTGCCAGCAAGGAAAAGTGATGCTGGTCCTCATTGCCTCCTGGAACCTCTTCAAATGCCCCAGACAATTTGGCCCTCTCTGCTTTCCTGCAGACTCCATCCTCAAAAGCACCTTTTTTCGATTTCGGCAAACTTTGGAGCAAAATAGACAAACGTCCAGCTTTTGCTGCCACAGCAAAGGTGCCTGCGGGGAAAAGTAATGCTGGTTCTCACTGCCTCCTGGAACCCTTTCAAATGCCATAGACAATTTTGCCCTCTATGGTTTCCTGCGGACTCCATCCTCAAAAGCACCTGTTTTCGCTTTCGGCATCCTCCGGAGCAAAAAAGACAAACGTCCAGCTTTTGCTGCCACAGCAAAGGTGCCAGCGGGGAAAAGTGATGCTGGTTCTCACTGCCTCCTGGAACTCTTTCAAATGCCACAGACAATTTGGCCCTCTCTGCTTTCCTGCGGACTCCATCCTCAAAAGCACCTATTTTCGCTTTCGGCAGCCTTCAGAGCAAAAAAGACAAACGTCCAGCTTTTGCTGCCACAGCAAAGGTGCCAGCGGGGAAAAGTGATGCTGGTCCTCATTGCCTCCTGGAACCTCTTCAAATGCCATAGACAATTTGGCCCTCTCTGCTTTCCTGTGGACTCCATCCTCAAAAGCACCTTTTTTCTCTTTCGGCAACCTCCGGAGCAAAAAAGACAAACGTCCAGCTTTTGCTGCCACAGCAAAGGTGCCAGCGGGGAAAAGTGATGCTGGTTCTCACTGCCTCCTGGAACCTTTTCAAATGCCCCAGACAATTTGGCCCTCTTTGCTTTCCTACGGACTCCATCCTCAAAGAACCTGTTTTCGCTTTCGGCAGCCCCCAGAGAAAAAAAGACAAACGTCCAGCTTTTGCTGCCACAGCAAAGGTGCCAGCGGGGAAAAGTGATGCTGGTCCTCACTGCCTTCTGGAACCCTTTCAAATGCCCCATACAATTTGGCCCTCTCTGCTTTCCTGCGGACTCCATCCTCAAAAGCACCTGTTTTCGCTTTCGGCAGCCTCCGGAGCAAAAAAGACAAACGTCCAGCTTTTGCTGCCAAAGCAAAGGTGCCCGCGGGGAAAAGTGATGCTGGTCCTCATTGCCTCCTGGAACCTCTTCAAATGCCCCAGACAATTTGGCCCTCTCTGCTTTCCTGCGGACTCCATCCTCAAAAGCACCTTTTTTCGCTTTCGGCAACCTCCGGAGCAAAAAAGACAAACGTCCAGCTTTTGCTGCCACAGCAAAGGTGCCAGCGGGGAAAAGTGATGCTGGTCCTCATTGCCTCCTGGAACCTCCTCAAATGCCACAGACAATTTGGCCCTCTCTGGTTTCCTGCGGACTCCATCCTCAAAAGCACCTGTTTTCGCTTTCGGCAGCCTCCGGAGCAAGAAAGACAAACGTCCAGCTTTTGCTGCCACAGCAAAGGTGCCAGCGGAGAAAAGTAATGCTGGTTCTCACTGCCTCCTGGAACCCTTTCAAATGCCACAGACAATTTGGCCCTCTCTGCTTTCCTGTGGACTCCATCCTCAAAAGCACCTGTTTTCGCTTTCGGTAGAGTCCGGAGAAAAAAAGACAAACGTCCAGCTTTTGCTGCCACAGCAAAGGTGCCAGCGGAGAAAACTAAGGCTGGTTCCCACTGCCTCCTGGAACCCTTTCAAATGCCCCAGACAATTTGGCCCTCTCTGCATTACTACGGACTCTATACTCAAAAGAACCTTTTTTCACTTTCGGCGCCCTCCGGTGGTAAAAATACAAACGTCCAGCATTTGCTGCCACAGCAAAGGTGCCAGCGGAGAAAAGTAATGCTGGTTCTCACTGCCTTCTGGAACCCTTTCAAATGCCACAGACAATTTGGCCCTCTCTGCTTTCCTGCGGACTCCATGCTCAAAAGCACCTGTTTTCGCTTTCGGCAGCGTCCGGAGCAAAAAAGACAAACGTCCAGCTTTTGCTGCCACAGCAAAGGTGCCAGCGGGGAAAAGTGATGCTGGTCCTCATTGCCTCCTGGAACCTCTTCAAATGCCCCAGACAATTTGGCCCTCTCTGCTTTCCTGCGGACTCCATCCTCAAAAGCACCTTTTTTCGCTTTCGGCAACCTCCAGAGCAAAAAAGACAAACTTACAGCTTTTGCTGCCACAGCAAAGGTGCCAGCCGGGAAAAGTAATGCTGGTTCTCACTGCCTCCTGGAACCCTTTCAAATGCCATAGACAATTTGGCCCTCTCTGGTTTCCTGCGGACTCCATCCTCAAAAGCACCTGTTTTCGCTTTCGGCAGCCTCCGGAGCAAGAAAGACAAACGTCCAGCTTTTGCTGCCACAGCAAAGGTGCCAGCGGGGAAAAGTAATGCTGGTTCTCACTTCCTCCTGGAACCCTTTCAAATGCCACAGACAATTTGGCCCTCTCTGCTTTCCTGTGGACTCCATCCTCAAAAGCACCTGTTTTCGCTTTCGGTAGCCTCCGGAGAAAAAAAGACAAACGTCCAGCTTTTGCTGCCACAGCAAAGGTGCCAGCGGAGAAAACTAAGGCTGGTTCCCACTGCCTCCTGGAACCCTTTCAAATGCCATAGACAATTTGGCCCTCTCTGCTTTACTACGGACTCTATACTCAAAAGAACCTTTTTTCACTTTCAGCGCCCTCCGGTGGTAAAAAGACAAACGTCCAGGTTTTGCTGCCACAGCAAAGGTGCCAGCGGGGAAAAGTGATGCTGGTTCTCACTGCCTCCTGGAACTCTTTCAAATGCCACAGACAATTTGGCCCTCTCTGCTTTCCTGCGGACTCCATCCTCAAAAGCACCTGTTTTCGCTTTCGGCAGCCTCCGGAGCAAAAAAGACAAACGTCCAGCTTTTGCTGCCACAGCAAAGGTGCCAGCGGGGAAAAGTGATGCTGGTCGTCATTGCCTCCTGGAACCTCTTCAAATGCCATAGACAATTTGGCCCTCTCTGCTTTCCTGTGGACTCCATCCTCAAAAGCACCTTTTTTCTCTTTCGGCAACCTCCGGAGCAAAAAAGACAAACGTCCAGCTTTTGCTGCCACAGCAAAGGTCCTAGCGGGGAAAAGTGATGCTGGTTCTCACTGCCTCCTGGAACCTCTTCAAATGCCCCAGACAATTTAGCCCTCTCTGCTTTCCTACGGACTCCATCCTCAAAGCACCTGTTTTCGCTTTCGGTAGCGTCCGGAGAAAAAAAGACAAACGTCCAGCTTTTGCTGCCACAGCAAAGGTGCCAGCGGAGAAAACTAAGGCTGGTTCCCACTGCCTCCTGGAACCCTTTCAAATGCCCCAGACAATTTGGCCCTCTCTGCATTACTACAGACTCTATACTCAAAAGAACCTTTTTTCACTTTCGGCGCACTCCGGTGGTAAAAAGATATACGTCCAGCTTTTGCTGCCACAGCAAAGGTGCCAGCGGGGAAAAGTGATGCTGGTTCTCACTGCCTCCTGTAACTCTTTCAAATGCCACAGACAATTTGGCCCTCTCTGCTTTCCTGCGGACTCCATCCTCAAAAGCACCTGTTTTCGCTTTCGGCAGCCTCCAGAGCAAAAAAGACAAACGTCCAGCTTTTGCTGCCACAGTAAAGGTGCCAGCGGGGAAAAGTGATGCTGGTCCTCATTGCCTCCTGGAACCTCTTCAAATGCCATAGACAATTTGGCCCTCTCTGCTTTCCTGTGGACTCCATCCTCAAAAGCACCTTTTTTCTCTTTCGGCAACCTCCGGAGCAAAAAAGACAAACGTCCAGCTTTTGCTGCCACAGCAAAGGTGCCAGCGGGGAAAAGTGATGCTGGTTCTCACTGCCTCCTGGAACCTCTTCAAATGCCACAGACAATTTAGCCCTCTCTGCTTTCCTACGGACTCCATCCTCAAAGAACCTGTTTTCGCTTTCGGCAGCCCCCGGAGCAAAAAAAAAAAACGTCCAGCTTTTCCTGCCACAGCAAAGGTGCCAGCAAGGAAAAGTGATGCTGGTCCTCATTGCCTCCTGGAACCTCTTCAAATGCCCCAGACAATTTGGCCCTCTCTGCTTTCCTGCAGACTCCATCCTCAAAAGCACCTTTTTTCGATTTCGGCAAACTTTGGAGCAAAATAGACAAACGTCCAGCTTTTGCTGCCACAGCAAAGGTGCCTGCGGGGAAAAGTAATGCTGGTTCTCACTGCCTCCTGGAACCCTTTCAAATGCCATAGACAATTTTGCCCTCTATGGTTTCCTGCGGACTCCATCCTCAAAAGCACCTGTTTTCGCTTTCGGCATCCTCCGGAGCAAAAAAGACAAACGTCCAGCTTTTGCTGCCACAGCAAAGGTGCCAGCGGGGAAAAGTGATGCTGGTTCTCACTGCCTCCTGGAACTCTTTCAAATGCCACAGACAATTTGGCCCTCTCTGCTTTCCTGCGGACTCCATCCTCAAAAGCACCTATTTTCGCTTTCGGCAGCCTTCAGAGCAAAAAAGACAAACGTCCAGCTTTTGCTGCCACAGCAAAGGTGCCAGCGGGGAAAAGTGATGCTGGTCCTCATTGCCTCCTGGAACCTCTTCAAATGCCATAGACAATTTGGCCCTCTCTGCTTTCCTGTGGACTCCATCCTCAAAAGCACCTTTTTTCTCTTTCGGCAACCTCCGGAGCAAAAAAGACAAACGTCCAGCTTTTGCTGCCACAGCAAAGGTGCCAGCGGGGAAAAGTGATGCTGGTTCTCACTGCCTCCTGGAACCTTTTCAAATGCCCCAGACAATTTGGCCCTCTTTGCTTTCCTACGGACTCCATCCTCAAAACACCTGTTTTCGCTTTCGGCAGCCCCCAGAGAAAAAAAGACAAACGTCCAGCTTTTGCTGCCACAGCAAAGGTGCCAGCGGGGAAAAGTGATGCTGGTCCTCACTGCCTTCTGGAACCCTTTCAAATGCCCCATACAATTTGGCCCTCTCTGCTTTCCTGCGGAGTCCATCCTCAAAAGCACCTGTTTTCGCTTTCGGCAGCCTCCGGAGCAAAAAAGACAAACGTCCAGCTTTTGCTGCCAAAGCAAAGGTGCCCGCGGGGAAAAGTGATGCTGGTCCTCATTGCCTCCTGGAACCTCTTCAAATGCCCCAGACAATTTGGCCCTCTCTGCTTTCCTGCGGACTCCATCCTCAAAAGCACCTTTTTTCGCTTTCGGCAACCTCCGGAGCAAAAAAGACAAACGTCCAGCTTTTGCTGCCACAGCAAAGGTGCCAGCGGGGAAAAGTAATGCTGGTTCTCACTGCCTCCTGGAACCTCTTCAAATGCCCCAGACAATTTGGCCCTCTCCGCTTTCCTGCGGACTCCATCCTCAAAAGCACCTGTTTTCGCTTTCGGCATCCTCCGGAGCAAAAAAGACAAACGTCCAGCTTTTGCTGCCACAGTAAAGGTGCCAGCAGGGAAAAGTAATGCTGGTTCTCACTGCCTCCTGGAACCCTTTAAAATGCCACAGACAATTTGGCCCTCTCTGCTTTCCTGCGGACTACATCCTCAAAAGCACCTTTTTTCTCTTTCGGCAACCTCCGGAGCAAAAAAGACAAACGTCCAGCTTTTGCTGCCACAGCAAAGGTGCCAGCGGAGAAAACTAATGCTGGTTCTCACTGCCTCCTGGAACCCTTTCAAATGCCACAGACAATTTGGCCCTCTCTGCTTTCCTGCGGACTCCATCCTCAAAAGCACCTTTTTTCGCTTTCGGCAACCTCCGGAGCAAAAAAGACAAACGTCCAGCTTTTGCTGCCACAGCAAAGGTGCCAGCGGGGAAAAGTAATGCTGGTTCTCACTGTCTCCTGGAACCTCTTCAAATGCCCCAGACGATTTGGCCCTCTCTGCTTTCCTGCGGACTCCATCCTCAAAAGCACCTTTTTTCGCTTTCGGCAACCTCAGGAGCAAAAAAGACAAACGTCCAGCTTTTGCTGCCACAGTAAAGGTGCCAGCGGAAAAAAGTAATGCTGGTTCTCACTGCCTCCTGGAACCTCTTCAAATGCCCCAGACAATTTGGCCCTCTCTGCTTTCCTGCGGACTCCATCCTCAAAAGCACCTGTTTTCGCTTTCGGCAGCCTCCGGAGCAAAAAAGACAAACGTCCAGCTTTTGCTGCCACAGCAAAGGTGCCAGCGGGGAAAAGTAATGCTGGTTCTCACTGTCTCCTGGAACCTCTTCAAATGCCCCAGACAATTTGGCCCTCTCTGCTTTCCTGCGGACTCCATCCTCAAAAGCACCTGTTTTCGCTTTCGGCAGCCTCCGGAGCAAAAAATACAAACGTCCAGGTTTTGCTGCCACAGCAAAGGTGCCAGCAGGGAAAAGTAATGCTGGTTCTCACTGCTTCCTGGAACTCTTTCAAATGCCACAGACAATTTGGCCCTCTCTGCTTTCCTGCGGACTCCGTCCTCAAAAGCACCTGTTTTCGCTTTCGGCAACCTTCGGAGCAAAAAAGACAAACGTCCAGCTTTTCCTGCCACAGCAAAGTTGCCAGCGGGGAAAAGTGATGCTGGTTCTCACTGCCTCCTGGAACCCCTTCAAATGCCCCAGACAATTTGGCCCTCTCTGCTTTCCTGCGGACTCCATCCTCAAAAGCACCTGTTTTTGCTTTCGGCAACCTCCGGAGCAAAAAAGACAAACGTCCAGGTTTTGCTGCCACAGCAAAGGTGCCAGCGGGGAAAAGTAATGCTGGTTCTCACTGCCTCCTGGAACCCCTTCAAATGCCACAGACAATTTGGCCCTCTCTGCTTTCCTGCGGAATCCATCCTCAAAAGCACCTGTTTTCGCTTTCGGCAACCTCCGGAGCAAAAAAGACAAACGTCCAGCTTTTGCTGCCACAGCAAAAATGCCAGCGGGGAAAAGTGATGCTGGTTCTCACTGCCTCCTGGAACCTCTTTAAATGCCCCAGACAATTTGGCCCTCTCTGCTTTCCTGCAGACTCCATCCTCAAAAGCACCTGTTTTCGCTTTCGGCAGCCTCCGGAGCAAAAAAGACAAACGTCCAGGTTTTGCTGCCACAGCAAAGGTGCCAGCGGGGAAAAGTGATGCTACTCCGCATTGCCTCCTGGAACCTCTTCAAATGCCCCAGACAATTTGGCCCTCTCTGCTTTCCTGCGGACTCCATCCTCAAAAGCACCTGTTTTCGCTTTCGGCAGCCTCCGGAGCAAAAAAGACAAACGTCCAGCTTTTGCTGCCACAGCAAAGGTGCCAGCGGGGAAAAGTGATGCTGGTTCTCACTGCCTCCTGGAACTCTTTCAAATGCCACAGACAATTTGGCCCTCTCTGCTTTCCTGCGGACTCCATCCTCAAAAGCACTTGTTTTCGCTTTCGGCAGCCTCCGGAGCAAAAAAGACAAACGTCCAGCTTTTGCTGCCACAGCAAAGGTGCCAGCGGGGAAAAGTGATGCTACTCCGCATTGCCTCCTGGAACCTCTTCAAATGCCCCAGACAATTTGGCCCTCTCTGCTTTCCTGCAGACTCCATCCTCAAAAGCACCTGTTTTCGCTTTCGGCAACCTCCAGAGCAAAAAAGACCAACTTACAGCTTTTGCTGCCACAGCAAAGGTGCCAGCGGGGAAAAGTAATGCTGGTTCTCACTGTCTCCTGGAACCTCTTCAAATGCCCCAGACAATTTGGCCCTCTCTGCTTTCCTGCGGACTCCATCCTCAAAAGCACCTGTTTTCGCTTTCGGCAACCTCCGGAGCAAAAAAGACAAACGTCCAGCTTTTGCTGCCACAGCAAAGGTGCCAGCGGGGAAAAGTAATGCTGGTTCTCACTGCCTCCTGGAACCTCTTTAAATGCCCCAGACAATTTGGCCCTCTCTGCTTTCCTGCGGACTCCATCCTCAAAAGCACCTGTTTTCGCTTTCGGCATCCTCCGGAGCAAAAAAGACAAACGTCCAGCTTTTGCTGCCACAGCAAAGGTGCCAGCGGGGAAAAGTGATGCTACTCCGCATTGCCTCCTGGAACCTCTTCAAATGCCCCAGACAATTTGGCCCTCTCTGCTTTCCTGCGGACTCCATCCTCAAAAGCACCTGTTTTCGCTTTCGGCAGCCTCCGGAGCAAAAAAGACAAACGTCCAGCTTTTGCTGCCACAGCAAAGGTGCCAGCGGGGAAAAGTAATGCTGGTTCTCACTGCCTTCTGGAACCCTTTAAAATGCCCCAGACAATTTGGCCCTCTCTGCTTTCCTGCGGACTCTATCCTCAAAAGCACCTTTTTTCTCTTTCGGCGCCCTCCGGTGGTAAAAAGACAAACGTCCAGCTTTTGCTGCCACAGCAAAGGTGCCAGCGGGGAAAAGTGATGCTGCTTCTCACTGCCTCCTGGAACTCTTTCAAATGCCACAGACAATTTGGCACTCTCTGCTTTCCTGCGGACTCCATCCTCAAAAGCACCTGTTTTCGCTTTCGGCAACGTCAGGAGCAAAAAAGACAAACGTCCAGCTTTTGCTACCACAGCAAAGGTGCCAGCGGGGAAAAGTAATGCTGGTTCTCACTGCCTCCTGGAACTCTTTCAAATGCCACAGACAATTTGGCCCTCTCTGCTTTCCTGCGGACTCCATCCTCAAAAGCACTTGTTTTCGCTTTCGGCAGCCTCCGGAGCAAAATAGACAAACGTCCAGGTTTTGCTGCCACAGCAAAGGTGCCAGCGGGGAAAAGTGATGCTACTCCGCATTGCCTCCTGGAACCTCTTCAAATGCCCCAGACAATTTGGCCCTCTCTGCTTTCCTGCAGACTCCATCCTCAAAAGCACCTGTTTTCGCTTTCGGCAACCTCCGGAGCAAAAAAGACAAACGTCCAGCTTTTGCTGCCACAGCAAAGGTGCCAGCGGGGAAAAGTGATGCTGGTTCTCACTGCCTCCTGGAACCTCTTCAAATGCCCCAGACAATTTGGCCCTCTCTGCTTTCCTGCGGACTCCATCCTCAAAAGCACCTGTTTTCGCTTTCGGCATCCTCCGGAGCAAAAACGACAAACGTCCAGCTTTTGCTGCCACAGCAAAGGTGCCAGCGGGGAAAAGTAATGCTGGTTCTCACTGCCTCCTGGAACCCTTTTAAATGCCACAGACAATTTGGCCCTCTCTGCTTTCCTGCGCACTCCATCCTCAAAAGCACCTGTTTTCGCTTTCCGCAGCCTCCGGAGCAAAAAAGACAAACGTCCAGCTTTTGCTGCCACAGCAAAGTTGCCAGCAGAGAAAAATAATGCTGGTTCTCACTGCCTCCTGGAACTCTTTCAAATGCCACAGACAACTTGGCCCTCTCTGCTTTCCTGCGGACTCAATCCTCAAAAGCACCTTTTTTCACTTTCGGCGCCCTCTGGTGGTAAAAAGACAAACGTCCAGCTTTTGCTGCCACAGCAAAGGTGCCAGCGGGGAAAAGTGATGCTGCTTCTCACTGCCTCCTGGAACTCTTTCAAATGCCACAGACAATTTGGCCCTCTCTGCTTTCCTGCGGACTCCATCCTCAAAAGCACCTGTTTTCGCTTTCGGCATCCTCCGGAGCAAAAAAGACAAACGTCCAGCTTTTGCTGCCACAGCAAAGGTGCCAGCGGGGAAAAGTGATGCTACTCCGCATTGCCTCCTGGAACCTCTTCAAATGCCCCAGACAATTTGGCCCTCTCTGCTTTCCTGCGGACTCCATCCTCAAAAGCACCTGTTTTCGCTTTCGGCAGCCTCCGGAGCAAAAAACACAAACGTCCAGCTTTTGCTGCCACAGCAAAGGTGCCAGCGGGGAAAAGTAATGCTGGTTCTCACTGCCTTCTGGAACCCTTTCAAATGCCCCAGACAATTTGGCCCTCTCTGCTTTCCTGCGGACTCTATCCTCAAAAGCACCTTTTTTCTCTTTCGGCGCCCTCCGGTGGTAAAAAGACAAACGTCCAGCTTTTGCTGCCACAGCAAAGGTGCCAGCGGGGAAAAGTGATGCTGGTTCTCACTGCCTCCTGGAACTCTTTCAAATGCCACAGACAATTTTGCCCTCTCTGCTTTCCTGCGGACTCCATCCTCAAAAGCACTTGTTTTCGCTTTCGGCAGCCTCCGGAGCAAAAAAGACAAACGTCCAGCTTTTGCTGCCACAGCAAAGGTGCCAGCGGGGAAAAGTGATGCTACTCCGCATTGCCTCCTGGAACCTCTTCAAATGCCCCAGACAATTTGGCCCTCTCTGCTTTCCTGCAGACTCCATCCTCAAAAGCACCTGTTTTCGCTTTCGGCAACCTCCAGAGCAAAAAAGACAAACGTCCAGCATTTGCTGCCACAGCAAAGCTGCCAGCGGGGAAAAGTGATGCTGGTTCTCACTGCCTCCTTGAACCTCTTCAAATGCCCCAGACAATTTGGCCCTCTCTGCTTTCCTGCGGACTCCATCCTCAAAAGCACCTGTTTTCGCTTTCGGCATCCTCCGGAGCAAAAAAGACAAACGTCCAGCTTTTGCTGCCACAGCAAAGGTGCCAGCGGGGAAAAGTAATGCTGGTTCCCACTGCCTCCTGGAACCCTTTCAAATGCCACAGACAATTTGGCCCTCTCTGCTTTCCTGCGGACTCCATCCTCAAAAGCACCTGTTTTCGCTTTCGGCAGCCTCCGGAGCAAAAAAGACAAACGTCCAGCTTTTGCTGCCACAGCAAAGTTGCCAGCAGAGAAAAATAATGCTGGTTCTCACTGCCTCCTGGAACTCTTTCAAATGCCACAGACAATTTGGCCCTCTCTGCTTTCCTGCGGACTCCGTCCTCAAAAGCACCTGTTTTCGCTTTCGGCAACCTTCGGAGCAAAAAAGACAAACGTCCAGCTTTTCCTGCCACAGCAAAGTTGCCAGCGGGGAAAAGTGATGCTGGTTCTCACTGCCTCCTGGAACCCCTTCAAATGCCCCAGACAATTTGGCCCTCTCTGCTTTCCTGCGGACTCCATCCTCAAAAGCACCTGTTTTCGCTTTCGGCAACCTCCGGAGCAAAAAAGACAAACGTCCAGGTTTTGCTGCCACAGCAAAGGTGCCAGCGGGGAAAAGTAATGCTGGTTCTCACTGCCTCCTGGAACCCCTTCAAATGCCACAGACAATTTGGCCCTCTCTGCTTTCCTGCGGAATCCATCCTCAAAAGCACCTGTTTTCGCTTTCGGCAACCTCCGGAGCAAAAAAGACAAACGTCCAGCTTTTGCTGCCACAGCAAAAATGCCAGCGGGGAAAAGTGATGCTGGTTCTCACTGCCTCCTGGAACCTCTTTAAATGCCCCAGACAATTTGGCCCTCTCTGCTTTCCTGCAGACTCCATCCTCAAAAGCACCTGTTTTCGCTTTCGGCAGCCTCCGGAGCAAAAAAGACAAACGTCCAGGTTTTGCTGCCACAGCAAAGGTGCCAGCGGGGAAAAGTGATGCTACTCCGCATTGCCTCCTGGAACCTCTTCAAATGCCCCAGACAATTTGGCCCTCTCTGCTTTCCTGCGGACTCCATCCTCAAAAGCACCTGTTTTCGCTTTCGGCAGCCTCCGGAGCAAAAAAGACAAACGTCCAGCTTTTGCTGCCACAGCAAAGGTGCCAGCGGGGAAAAGTGATGCTGGTTCTCACTGCCTCCTGGAACTCTTTCAAATGCCACAGACAATTTGGCCCTCTCTGCTTTCCTGCGGACTCCATCCTCAAAAGCACTTGTTTTCGCTTTCGGCAGCCTCCGGAGCAAAAAAGACAAACGTCCAGCTTTTGCTGCCACAGCAAAGGTGCCAGCGGGGAAAAGTGATGCTACTCCGCATTGCCTCCTGGAACCTCTTCAAATGCCCCAGACAATTTGGCCCTCTCTGCTTTCCTGCAGACTCCATCCTCAAAAGCACCTGTTTTCGCTTTCGGCAACCTCCAGAGCAAAAAAGACCAACTTACAGCTTTTGCTGCCACAGCAAAGGTGCCAGCGGGGAAAAGTAATGCTGGTTCTCACTGTCTCCTGGAACCTCTTCAAATGCCCCAGACAATTTGGCCCTCTCTGCTTTCCTGCGGACTCCATCCTCAAAAGCACCTGTTTTCGCTTTCGGCAACCTCCGGAGCAAAAAAGACAAACGTCCAGCTTTTGCTGCCACAGCAAAGGTGCCAGCGGGGAAAAGTAATGCTGGTTCTCACTGCCTCCTGGAACCTCTTTAAATGCCCCAGACAATTTGGCCCGCTCTGCTTTCCTGCGGACTCCATCCTCAAAAGCACCTGTTTTCGCTTTCGGCATCCTCCGGAGCAAAAAAGACAAACGTCCAGCTTTTGCTGCCACAGCAAAGGTGCCAGCGGGGAAAAGTGATGCTACTCCGCATTGCCTCCTGGAACCTCTTCAAATGCCCCAGACAATTTGGCCCTCTCTGCTTTCCTGCGGACTCCATCCTCAAAAGCACCTGTTTTCGCTTTCGGCAGCCTCCGGAGCAAAAAAGACAAACGTCCAGCTTCTGCTGCCACAGCAAAGGTGCCAGCGGGGAAAAGTAATGCTGGTTCTCACTGCCTTCTGGAACCCTTTAAAATGCCCCAGACAATTTGGCCCTCTCTGCTTTCCTGCGGACTCTATCCTCAAAAGCACCTTTTTTCTCTTTCGGCGCCCTCCGGTGGTAAAAAGACAAACGTCCAGCTTTTGCTGCCACAGCAAAGGTGCCAGCGGGGAAAAGTGATGCTGCTTCTCACTGCCTCCTGGAACTCTTTCAAATGCCACAGACAATTTGGCACTCTCTGCTTTCCTGCGGACTCCATCCTCAAAAGCACCTGTTTTCGCTTTCGGCAACGTCAGGAGCAAAAAAGACAAACGTCCAGCTTTTGCTACCACAGCAAAGGTGCCAGCGGGGAAAAGTAATGCTGGTTCTCACTGCCTCCTGGAACTCTTTCAAATGCCACAGACAATTTGGCCCTCTCTGCTTTCCTGCGGACTCCATCCTCAAAAGCACTTGTTTTCGCTTTCGGCAGCCTCCGGAGCAAAAAAGACAAACGTGCAGGTTTTGCTGCCACAGCAAAGGTGCCAGCGGGGAAAAGTGATGCTACTCCGCATTGCCTCCTGGAACCTCTTCAAATGCCCCAGACAATTTGGCCCTCTCTGCTTTCCTGCAGACTCCATCCTCAAAAGCACCTGTTTTCGCTTTCGGCAACCTCCGGAGCAAAAAAGACAAACGTCCAGCTTTTGCTGCCACAGCAAAGGTGCCAGCGGGGAAAAGTGATGCTGGTTCTCACTGCCTCCTGGAACCTCTTCAAATGCCCCAGACAATTTGGCCCTCTCTGCTTTCCTGCGGACTCCATCCTCAAAAGCACCTGTTTTCGCTTTCGGCATCCTCCGGAGCAAAAACGACAAACGTCCAGCTTTTGCTGCCACAGCAAAGGTGCCAGCGGGGAAAAGTAATGCTGGTTCTCACTGCCTCCTGGAACCCTTTTAAATGCCACAGACAATTTGGCCCTCTCTGCTTTCCTGCGCACTCCATCCTCAAAAGCACCTGTTTTCGCTTTCGGCAGCCTCCGGAGCAAAAAAGACAAACGTCCAGCTTTTGCTGCCACAGCAAAGTTGCCAGCAGAGAAAAATAATGCTGGTTCTCACTGCCTCCTGGAACTCTTTCAAATGCCACAGACAACTTGGCCCTCTCTGCTTTCCTGCGGACTCAATCCTCAAAAGCACCTTTTTTCACTTTCGGCGCCCTCTGGTGGTAAAAAGACAAACGTCCAGCTTTTGCTGCCACAGCAAAGGTGCCAGCGGGGAAAAGTGATGCTGCTTCTCACTGCCTCCTGGAACTCTTTCAAATGCCACAGACAATTTGGCCCTCTCTGCTTTCCTGCGGACTCCATCCTCAAAAGCACCTGTTTTCGCTTTCGGCATCCTCCGGAGCAAAAAAGACAAACGTCCAGCTTTTGCTGCCACAGCAAAGGTGCCAGCGGGGAAAAGTGATGCTACTCCGCATTGCCTCCTGGAACCTCTTCAAATGCCCCAGACAATTTGGCCCTCTCTGCTTTCCTGCGGACTCCATCCTCAAAAGCACCTGTTTTCGCTTTCGGCAGCCTCCGGAGCAAAAAACACAAACGTCCAGCTTTTGCTGCCACAGCAAAGGTGCCAGCGGGGAAAAGTAATGCTGGTTCTCACTGCCTTCTGGAACCCTTTCAAATGCCCCAGACAATTTGGCCCTCTCTGCTTTCCTGCGGACTCTATCCTCAAAAGCACCTTTTTTCTCTTTCGGCGCCCTCCGGTGGTAAAAAGACAAACGTCCAGCTTTTGCTGCCACAGCAAAGGTGCCAGCGGGGAAAAGTGATGCTGGTTCTCACTGCCTCCTGGAACTCTTTCAAATGCCACAGACAATTTTGCCCTCTCTGCTTTCCTGCGGACTCCATCCTCAAAAGCACTTGTTTTCGCTTTCGGCAGCCTCCGGAGCAAAAAAGACAAACGTCCAGCTTTTGCTGCCACAGCAAAGGTGCCAGCGGGGAAAAGTGATGCTACTCCGCATTGCCTCCTGGAACCTCTTCAAATGCCCCAGACAATTTGGCCCTCTCTGCTTTCCTGCAGACTCCATCCTCAAAAGCACCTGTTTTCGCTTTCGGCAACCTCCAGAGCAAAAAAGACAAACGTCCAGCATTTGCTGCCACAGCAAAGGTGCCAGCGGGGAAAAGTGATGCTGGTTCTCACTGCCTCCTTGAACCTCTTCAAATGCCACAGACAATTTGGCCCTCTCTGCTTTCCTGCGGACTCCATCCTCAAAAGCACCTGTTTTCGCTTTCGGCATCCTCCGGAGCAAAAAAGACAAACGTCCAGCTTTTGCTGCCACAGCAAAGGTGCCAGCGGGGAAAAGTAATGCTGGTTCTCACTGCCTCCTGGAACCCTTTCAAATGCCACAGACAATTTGGCCCTCTCTGCTTTCCTGCGGACTCCATCCTCAAAAGCACCTGTTTTCGCTTTCGGCAGCCTCCGGAGCAAAAAAGACAAACGTCCAGCTTTTGCTGCCACAGCAAAGTTGCCAGCAGAGAAAAATAATGCTGGTTCTCACTGCCTCCTGGAACTCTTTCAAATGCCACAGACAATTTGGCCCTCTCTGCTTTCCTGCGGACTCCATCCTCAAAAGCACTTGTTTTCGCTTTCGGCATCCTCCGGAGCAAAAAAGACAAACGTCCAGCTTTTGCTGCCACAGCAAAGGTGCCAGCGGGGAAAAGTGATGCTACTCCGCATTGCCTCCTGGAACCTCTTCAAATGCCCCAGACAATTTGGCCCTCTCTGCTTTCCTGCAGACTCCATCCTCAAAAGCACCTGTTTTCGCTTTCGGCAACCTCCAGAGCAAAAAAGACAAACGTCCAGCTTTTGCTGCAACAGCAAAGGTGCCAGCGGGGAAAAGTAATGCTGGTTCTCACTGCCTCCTGGAACCCTTTCAAATGCCACAGACAATTTGGCCCTCTCTGCTTTCCTGTGGACTCCATCCTCAAAAGCACCTGTTTTCGCTTTCGGCAGCCTCCGGAGCAAAAAAGACAAACGTCCAGCTTTTGCTTCCACAGCAAAGGTGCCAGCAGAGAAAAATAATGCTGGTTCTCACTGCCTCCTGGAACTCTTTCAAATGCCACAGACAACTTGGCCCTCTCTGCTTTCCTGCGGACTCAATCCTCAAAAGCACCTTTTTTCACTTTCGGCGCCCTCCGGTGGTAAAAAGACAAACGTCCAGCTTTTGCTGCCACAGCAAAGGTGCCAGCGGGGAAAAGTGATGCTGCTTCTCACTGCCTCCTGGAACTCTTTCAAATGCCACAGACAATTTGGCACTCTCTGCTTTCCTGCGGACTCCATCCTCAAAAGCACCTGTTTTCGCTTTCGGCAACGTCAGGAGCAAAAAAGACAAACGTCCAGCTTTTGCTACCACAGCAAAGGTGCCAGCGGGGAAAAGTAATGCTGGTTCTCACTGCCTCCTGGAACTCTTTCAAATGGCCTAGACAATTTGGCCCTCTCTGCTTTCCTGTGGACTCCATCCTCAAAAGCACCTGTTTTCGCTTTCGGTAGAGTCCGGAGAAAAAAAGACAAACGTCCAGCTTTTGCTGCCACAGCAAAGGTGCCAGCGGAGAAAACTAAGGCTGGTTCCCACTGCCTCCTGGAACCCTTTCAAATGCCCCAGACAATTTGGCCCTCTCTGCATTACTACGGACTCTATACTCAAAAGAACCTTTTTTCACTTTCGGCGCCCTCCGGTGGTAAAAATACAAACGTCCAGCATTTGCTGCCACAGCAAAGGTGCCAGCGGAGAAAAGTAATGCTGGTTCTCACTGCCTTCTGGAACCCTTTCAAATGCCACAGACAATTTGGCCCTCTCTGCTTTCCTGCGGACTCCATGCTCAAAAGCACCTGTTTTCGCTTTCGGCAGCGTCCGGAGCAAAAAAGACAAACGTCCAGCTTTTGCTGCCACAGCAAAGGTGCCAGCGGGGAAAAGTGATGCTGGTCCTCATTGCCTCCTGGAACCTCTTCAAATGCCCCAGACAATTTGGCCCTCTCTGCTTTCCTGCGGACTCCATCCTCAAAAGCACCTTTTTTCGCTTTCGGCAACCTCCAGAGCAAAAAAGACAAACTTACAGCTTTTGCTGCCACAGCAAAGGTGCCAGCCGGGAAAAGTAATGCTGGTTCTCACTGCCTCCTGGAACCCTTTCAAATGCCATAGACAATTTGGCCCTCTCTGGTTTCCTGCGGACTCCATCCTCAAAAGCACCTGTTTTCGCTTTCGGCAGCCTCCGGAGCAAGAAAGACAAACGTCCAGCTTTTGCTGCCACAGCAAAGGTGCCAGCGGGGAAAAGTAATGCTGGTTCTCACTTCCTCCTGGAACCCTTTCAAATGCCACAGACAATTTGGCCCTCTCTGCTTTCCTGTGGACTCCATCCTCAAAAGCACCTGTTTTCGCTTTCGGTAGCCTCCGGAGAAAAAAAGACAAACGTCCAGCTTTTGCTGCCACAGCAAAGGTGCCAGCGGAGAAAACTAAGGCTGGTTCCCACTGCCTCCTGGAACCCTTTCAAATGCCATAGACAATTTGGCCCTCTCTGCTTTACTACGGACTCTATACTCAAAAGAACCTTTTTTCACTTTCAGCGCCCTCCGGTGGTAAAAAGACAAACGTCCAGGTTTTGCTGCCACAGCAAAGGTGCCAGCGGGGAAAAGTGATGCTGGTTCTCACTGCCTCCTGGAACTCTTTCAAATGCCACAGACAATTTGGCCCTCTCTGCTTTCCTGCGGACTCCATCCTCAAAAGCACCTGTTTTCGCTTTCGGCAGCCTCCGGAGCAAAAAAGACAAACGTCCAGCTTTTGCTGCCACAGCAAAGGTGCCAGCGGGGAAAAGTGATGCTGGTCGTCATTGCCTCCTGGAACCTCTTCAAATGCCATAGACAATTTGGCCCTCTCTGCTTTCCTGTGGACTCCATCCTCAAAAGCACCTTTTTTCTCTTTCGGCAACCTCCGGAGCAAAAAAGACAAACGTCCAGCTTTTGCTGCCACAGCAAATGTCCTAGCGGGGAAAAGTGATGCTGGTTCTCACTGCCTCCTGGAACCTCTTCAAATGCCCCAGACAATTTAGCCCTCTCTGCTTTCCTACGGACTCCATCCTCAAGGCAACTGTTTTGGCTTTCGGCAGCCCCCGGAGCAAAAAAGACAAACGTCCAGCTTTTGCTGCCACAGCAAAGGTGCCAGCGGGGAAAAGTGATGCTGGTCCTCACTGCCTCCTGGAACCCTTTCAAATGCCACAGACAATTTGGCCCTCTCTGCTTTCCTGCTGACTCCATCCTCAAAAGCACCTGTTTTCGCTTTCGGTAGCGTCCGGAGAAAAAAAGACAAACATCCAGCTTTTGCTGCCACAGCAAAGGTGCCAGCGGAGAAAACTAAGGCTGGTTCCCACTGCCTCCTGGAACCCTTTCAAATGCCCCAGACAATTTGGCCCTCTCTGCATTACTACGGACTCTATACTCAAAAGAACCTTTTTTCACTTTCGGCGCACTCCGGTGGTAAAAAGATATACGTCCAGCTTTTGCTGCCACAGCAAAGGTGCCAGCGGGGAAAAGTGATGCTGGTTCTCACTGCCTCCTGTAACTCTTTCAAATGCCACAGACAATTTGGCCCTCTCTGCTTTTTTGCGGACTCCATCCTCAAAAGCACCTGTTTTCGCTTTCGGCAGCCTCCAGAGCAAAAAAGACAAACGTCCAGCTTTTGCTGCCACAGCAAAGGTGCCAGCGGGGAAAAGTGATGCTGGTTCTCACTGCCTCCTGGAACCTCTTCAAATGCCCCAGACAATTTAGCCCTCTCTGCTTTCCTACGGACTCCATCCTCAAAGCACCTGTTTTCGCTTTCGGCAGCCCCCGGAGCAAAAAAGACAAACGTCCAGCTTTTCCTGCCACAGCAAAGGTGCCAGCAAGGAAAAGTGATGCTGGTCCTCATTGCCTCCTGGAACCTCTTCAAATGCCCCAGACAATTTGGCCCTCTCTGCTTTCCTGCAGACTCCATCCTCAAAAGCACCTTTTTTCGATTTCGGCAAACTTTGGAGCAAAATAGACAAACGTCCAGCTTTTGCTGCCACAGCAAAGGTGCCTGCGGGGAAAAGTAATGCTGGTTCTCACTGCCTCCTGGAACCCTTTCAAATGCCATAGACAATTTTGCCCTCTATGGTTTCCTGCGGACTCCATCCTCAAAAGCACCTGTTTTCGCTTTCGGCATCCTCCGGAGCAAAAAAGACAAACGTCCAGCTTTTGCTGCCACAGCAAAGGTGCCAGCGGGGAAAAGTGATGCTGGTTCTCACTGCCTCCTGGAACTCTTTCAAATGCCACAGACAATTTGGCCCTCTCTGCTTTCCTGCGGACTCCATCCTCAAAAGCACCTTTTTTCGCTTTCGGCAGCCTTCAGAGCAAAAAAGACAAACGTCCAGCTTTTGCTGCCACAGCAAAGGTGCCAGCGGGGAAAAGTGATGCTGGTCCTCATTGCCTCCTGGAACCTCTTCAAATGCCATAGACAATTTGGCCCTCTCTGCTTTCCTGTGGACTCCATCCTCAAAGCACCTGTTTTCGCTTTCGGCAGCCCCCGGAGCAAAAAAGACAAACGTCCAGCTTTTGCTGCCACAGCAAAGGTGCCAGCGGGGAAAAGTGATGCTGGTCCTCACTGCCTTCTGGAACCCTTTCAAATGCCCCATACAATTTGGCCCTCTCTGCTTTCCTGCGGACTCCATCCTCAAAAGCACCTGTTTTCGCTTTCGGCAGCCTCCGGAGCAAAAAAGACAAACGTCCAGCTTTTGCTGCCAAAGCAAAGGTGCCTGCGGGGAAAAGTGATGCTGGTCCTCATTGCCTCCTGGAACCTCTTCAAATGCCCCAGACAATTTGGCCCTCTCTGCTTTCCTGCGGACTCCATCCTCAAAAGCACCTTTTTTCGCTTTCGGCAACCTCCGGAGCAAAAAAGACAAACGTCCAGCTTTTGCTGCCACAGCAAAGGTGCCAGCGGGGAAAAGTAATGCTGGTTCTCACTGCCTCCTGGAACCTCTTCAAATGCCCCAGACAATTTGGCCCTCTCTGCTTTCCTGCAGACTCCATCCTCAAAAGCACCTGTTTTCGCTTTCGGCATCCTCCGGAGCAAAAAAGACAAACGTCCAGCTTTTGCTGCCACAGCAAAGGTGCCAGCGGAGAAAACTAATGCTGGTTCTCACTGCCTCCTGGAACCTCTTCAAATGCCCCAGACGATTTGGCCCTCTCTGCTTTCCTGCGGACTCCATCCTCAAAAGCACCTTTTTTCGCTTTCGGCAACCTCAGGAGCAAAAAAGACAAACGTCCAGCTTTTGCTGCCACAGCAAAGGTGCCAGCGGAAAAAAGTAATGCTGGTTCTCACTGCCTCCTGGAACCTCTTCAAATGCCCCAGACAATTTGGCCCTCTCTGCTTTCCTGCGGACTCCATCCTCAAAAGCACCTGTTTTCGCTTTCGGCAGCCTCCGGAGCAAAAAAGACAAACGTCCAGCTTTTGCTGCCACAGCAAAGGTGCCAGCGGGGAAAAGTAATGCTGGTTCTCACTGTCTCCTGGAACCTCTTCAAATGCCCCAGACAATTTGGCCCTCTCTGCTTTCCTGCGGACTCCATCCTCAAAAGCACCTGTTTTCGCTTTCGGCAGCCTCCGGAGCAAAAAATACAAACGTCCAGGTTTTGCTGCCACAGCAAAGGTGCCAGCAGGGAAAAGTAATGCTGGTTCTCACTGCTTCCTGGAACTCTTTCAAATGCCACAGACAATTTGGCCCTCTCTGCTTTCCTGCGGACTCCGTCCTCAAAAGCACCTGTTTTCGCTTTCGGCAACCTTCGGAGCAAAAAAGACAAACGTCCAGCTTTTCCTGCCACAGCAAAGTTGCCAGCGGGGAAAAGTGATGCTGGTTCTCACTGCCTCCTGGAACCCCTTCAAATGCCCCAGACAATTTGGCCCTCTCTGCTTTCCTGCGGACTCCATCCTCAAAAGCACCTGTTTTCGCTTTCGGCAACCTCCGGAGCAAAAAAGACAAACGTCCAGGTTTTGCTGCCACAGCAAAGGTGCCAGCGGGGAAAAGTAATGCTGGTTCTCACTGCCTCCTGGAACCCCTTCAAATGCCACAGACAATTTGGCCCTCTCTGCTTTCCTGCGGAATCCATCCTCAAAAGCACCTGTTTTCGCTTTCGGCAACCTCCGGAGCAAAAAAGACAAACGTCCAGCTTTTGCTGCCACAGCAAAAATGCCAGCGGGGAAAAGTGATGCTGGTTCTCACTGCCTCCTGGAACCTCTTTAAATGCCCCAGACAATTTGGCCCTCTCTGCTTTCCTGCGGACTCCATCCTCAAAAGCACCTGTTTTCGCTTTCGGCAGCCTCCGGAGCAAAAAAGACAAACGTCCAGGTTTTGCTGCCACAGCAAAGGTGCCAGCGGGGAAAAGTGATGCTACTCCGCATTGCCTCCTGGAACCTCTTCAAATGCCCCAGACAATTTGGCCCTCTCTGCTTTCCTGCGGACTCCATCCTCAAAAGCACCTGTTTTCGCTTTCGGCAGCCTCCGGAGCAAAAAAGACAAACGTCCTGCTTTTGCTGCCACAGCAAAGGTGCCAGCGGGGAAAAGTGATGCTGGTTCTCACTGCCTCCTGGAACTCTTTCAAATGCCACAGACAATTTGGCCCTCTCTGCTTTCCTGCGGACTCCATCCTCAAAAGCACTTGTTTTCGCTTTCGGCAGCCTCCGGAGCAAAAAAGACAAACGTCCAGCTTTTGCTGCCACAGCAAAGGTGCCAGCGGGGAAAAGTGATGCTACTCCGCATTGCCTCCTGGAACCTCTTCAAATGCCCCAGACAATTTGGCCCTCTCTGCTTTCCTGCAGACTCCATCCTCAAAAGCACCTGTTTTCGCTTTCGGCAACCTCCAGAGCAAAAAAGACAAACTTACAGCTTTTGCTGCCACAGCAAAGGTGCCAGCGGGGAAAAGTAATGCTGGTTCTCACTGTCTCCTGGAACCTCTTCAAATGCCCCAGACAATTTGGCCCTCTCTGCTTTCCTGCGGACTCCATCCTCAAAAGCACCTGTTTTCGCTTTCGGCAACCTCCGGAGCAAAAAAGACAAACGTCCAGCTTTTGCTGCCACAGCAAAGGTGCCAGCGGGGAAAAGTAATGCTGGTTCTCACTGCCTCCTGGAACCTCTTTAAATGCCCCAGACAATTTGGCCCTCTCTGCTTTCCTGCGGACTCCATCCTCAAAAGCACCTGTTTTCGCTTTCGGCATCCTCCGGAGCAAAAAAGACAAACGTCCAGCTTTTGCTGCCACAGCAAAGGTGCCAGCGGGGAAAAGTGATGCTACTCCGCATTGCCTCCTGGAACCTCTTCAAATGCCCCAGACAATTTGGCCCTCTCTGCTTTCCTGCGGACTCCATCCTCAAAAGCACCTGTTTTCGCTTTCGGCAGCCTCCGGAGCAAAAAAGACAAACGTCCAGCTTTTGCTGCCACAGCAAAGGTGCCAGCGGGGAAAAGTAATGCTGGTTCTCACTGCCTTCTGGAACCCTTTCAAATGCCCCAGACAATTTGGCCCTCTCTGCTTTCCTGCGGACTCTATCCTCAAAAGCACCTTTTTTCTCTTTCGGCGCCCTCCGGTGGTAAAAAGACAAACGTCCAGCTTTTGCTGCCACAGCAAAGGTGCCAGCGGGGAAAAGTGATGCTGGTTCTCACTGCCTCCTGGAACTCTTTCAAATGCCACAGACAATTTGGCCCTCTCTGCTTTCCTGCGGACTCCATCCTCAAAAGCACTTGTTTTCGCTTTCGGCAGCCTCCGGAGCAAAAAAGACAAACGTCCAGCTTTTGCTGCCACAGCAAAGGTGCCAGCGGGGAAAAGTGATGCTACTCCGCATTGCCTCCTGGAACCTCTTCAAATGCCCCAGACAATTTGGCCCTCTCTGCTTTCCTGCAGACTCCATCCTCAAAAGCACCTGTTTTCGCTTTCGGCAACCTCCAGAGCAAAAAAGACAAACGTCCAGCATTTGCTGCCACAGCAAAGGTGCCAGCGGGGAAAAGTGATGCTGGTTCTCACTGCCTCCTTCAACCTCTTAAAATGCCCCAGACAATTTGGCCCTCTCTGCTTTCCTGCGGACTCCATCCTCAAAAGCACCTGTTTTCGCTTTCGGCATCCTCCGGAGCAAAAAAGACAAACGTCCAGCTTTTGCTGCCACAGTAAAGGTGCCAGCGGGGAAAAGTAATGCTGGTTCTCACTGCCTCCTGGAACCCTTTCAAATGCCACAGACAATTTGGCCCTCTCTGCTTTCCTGCGGACTCCATCCTCAAAAGCACCTGTTTTCGCTTTCGGCATCCTCCGGAGCAAAAAAGACAAACGTCCAGCTTTTGCTGCCACAGCAAAGTTGCCAGCAGAGAAAAATAATGCTGGTTCTCACTGCCTCCTGGAACTCTTTCAAATGCCACAGACAACTTGGCCCTCTCTGCTTTCCTGCGGACTCAATCCTCAAAAGCACCTTTTTTCACTTTCGGCGCCCTCCGGTGGTAAAAAGACAAACGTCCAGCTTTTGCTGCCACAGCAAAGGTGCCAGCGGGGAAAAGTGATGCTGCTTCTCACTGCCTCCTGGAACTCTTTCAAATGCCACAGACAATTTGGCACTCTCTGCTTTCCTGCGGACTCCATCCTCAAAAGCACCTGTTTTCGCTTTCGGCAACGTCAGGAGCAAAAAAGACAAACGTCCAGCTTTTGCTACCACAGCAAAGGTGCCAGCGGGGAAAAGTAATGCTGGTTCTCACTGCCTCCTGGAACTCTTTCAAATGCCACAGACAATTTGGCCCTCTCTGCTTTCCTGCGGACTCCATCCTCAAAAGCACTTGTTTTCGCTTTCGGCAGCCTCCGGAGCAAAAAAGACAAACGTCCAGCTTTTGCTGCCACAGCAAAGGTGCCAGCAGGGAAAAGTGATGCTACTCCGCATTGCCTCCTGGAACCTCTTCAAATGCCCCAGACAATTTGGCCCTCTCTGCTTTCCTGCAGACTCCATCCTCAAAAGCACCTGTTTTCGCTTTCGGCAACCTCCAGAGCAAAAAAGACAAACGTCCAGCATTTGCTGCCACAGCAAAGGTGCCAGCGGGGAAAAGTGATGCTGGTTCTCACTGCCTCCTGGAACCTCTTCAAATGCCCCAGACAATTTGGCCCTCTCTGCTTTCCTGCGGACTCCATCCTCAAAAGCACCTGTTTTCGCTTTCGGCATCCTCCGGAGCAAAAACGACAAACGTCCAGCTTTTGCTGCCACAGCAAAGGTGCCAGCGGGGAAAAGTAATGCTGGTTCTCACTGCCTCCTGGAACCCTTTCAAATGCCACAGACAATTTGGCCCTCTCTGCTTTCCTGCGCACTCCATCCTCAAAAGCACCTGTTTTCGCTTTCGGCAGCCTCCGGAGCAAAGAAGACAAACGTCCAGCTTTTGCTGCCACAGCAAAGTTGCCAGCAGAGAAAAATAATGCTGGTTCTCACTGCCTCCTGGAACTCTTTCAAATGCCACAGACAACTTGGCCCTCTCTGCTTTCCTGCGGACTCAATCCTCAAAAGCACCTTTTTTCACTTTCGGCGCCCTCCGGTGGTAAAAAGACAAACGTCCAGCTTTTGCTGCCACAGCAAAGGTGCCAGCGGGGAAAAGTGATGCTGCTTCTCACTGCCTCCTGGAACTCTTTCAAATGCCACAGACAATTTGGCCCTCTCTGCTTTCCTGCGGACTCCATCCTCAAAAGCACCTGTTTTCGCTTTCGGCATCCTCCGGAGCAAAAAAGACAAACGTCCAGCTTTTGCTGCCACAGCAAAGGTGCCAGCGGGGAAAAGTGATGCTACTCCGCATTGCCTCCTGGAACCTCTTCAAATGCCCCAGACAATTTGGCCCTCTCTGCTTTCCTGCGGACTCCATCCTCAAAAGCACCTGTTTTCGCTTTCGGCAGCCTCCGGAGCAAAAAACACAAACGTCCAGCTTTTGCTGCCACAGCAAAGGTGCCAGCGGGGAAAAGTAATGCTGGTTCTCACTGCCTTCTGGAACCCTTTCAAATGCCCCAGACAATTTGGCCCTCTCTGCTTTCCTGCGGACTCTATCCTCAAAAGCACCTTTTTTCTCTTTCGGCGCCCTCCGGTGGTAAAAAGACAAACGTCCAGCTTTTGCTGCCACAGCAAAGGTGCCAGCGGGGAAAAGTGATGCTGGTTCTCACTGCCTCCTGGAACTCTTTCAAATGCCACAGACAATTTGGCCCTCTCTGCTTTCCTGCGGACTCCATCCTCAAAAGCACTTGTTTTCGCTTTCGGCAGCCTCCGGAGCAAAAAAGACAAACGTCCAGCTTTTGCTGCCACAGCAAAGGTGCCAGCGGGGAAAAGTGATGCTACTCCGCATTGCCTCCTGGAACCTCTTCAAATGCCCCAGACAATTTGGCCCTCTCTGCTTTCCTGCAGACTCCATCCTCAAAAGCACCTGTTTTCGCTTTCGGCAACCTCCAGAGCAAAAAAGACAAACGTCCAGCATTTGCTGCCACAGCAAAGGTGCCAGCGGGGAAAAGTGATGCTGGTTCTCACTGCCTCCTTGAACCTCTTCAAATGCCCCAGACAATTTGGCCCTCTCTGCTTTCCTGCGGACTCCATCCTCAAAAGCACCTGTTTTCGCTTTCGGCAGCCTCCGGAGCAAAAAAGACAAACGTCCAGCTTTTGCTGCCACAGCAAAGGTGCCAGCGGGGAAAAGTAATGCTGGTTCTCACTGCCTCCTGGAACCCTTTCAAATGCCACAGACAATTTGGCCCTCTCTGCTTTCCTGCGGACTCCATCCTCAAAAGCACCTGTTTTCGCTTTCGGCAGCCTCCGGAGCAAAAAAGACAAACGTCCAGCTTTTGCTGCCACAGCAAAGTTGCCAGCAGAGAAAAATAATGCTGGTTCTCACTGCCTCCTGGAACTCTTTCAAATGCCACAGACAACTTGGCCCTCTCTGCTTTCCTGCGGACTCAATCCTCAAAAGCACCTTTTTTCACTTTCGGCGCCCTCCGGTGGTAAAAAGACAAACGTCCAGCTTTTGCTGCCACAGCAAAGGTGCCAGCGGGGAAAAGTGATGCTGCTTCTCACTGCCTCCTGGAACTCTTTCAAATGCCACAGACAATTTGGCACTCTCTGCTTTCCTGCGGACTCCATCCTCAAAAGCACCTGTTTTCGCTTTCGGCAACGTCAGGAGCAAAAAAGACAAACGTCCAGCTTTTGCTACCACAGCAAAGGTGCCAGCGGGGAAAAGTAATGCTGGTTCTCACTGCCTCCTGGAACTCTTTCAAATGCCACAGACAATTTGGCCCTCTCTGCTTTCCTGCGGACTCCATCCTCAAAAGCACTTGTTTTCGCTTTCGGCAGCCTCCGGAGCAAAAAAGACAAACGTCCAGCTTTTGCTGCCACAGCAAAGGTGCCAGCGGGGAAAAGTGATGCTACTCCGCATTGCCTCCTGGAACCTCTTCAAATGCCATAGACAATTTGGCCCTCTCTGCTTTCCTGCAGACTCCATCCTCAAAAGCACCTGTTTTCGCTTTCGGCAACCTCCAGAGCAAAAAAGACAAACGTCCAGCATTTGCTGCCACAGCAAAGGTGCCAGCGGGGAAAAGTGATGCTGGTTCTCACTGCCTCCTGGAACCTCTTCAAATGCCCCAGACAATTTGGCCCTCTCTGCTTTCCTGCGGACTCCATCCTCAAAAGCACCTGTTTTCGCTTTCGGCAGCCTCCGGAGCAAAAAAGACAAACGTCCAGCTTTTGCTGCCACAGCAAAGGTGCCAGCGGGGAAAAGTAATGCTGGTTCTCACTGCCTCCTGGAACCCTTTCAAATGCCACAGACAATTTGGCCCTCTCTGCTTTCCTGCGGACTCCATCCTCAAAAGCACCTGTTTTCGCTTTCGGCAGCCTCCGGAGCAAAAAAGACAAACGTCCAGCTTTTGCTGCCACAGCAAAGTTGCCAGCAGAGAAAAATAATGCTGGTTCTCACTGCCTCCTGGAACTCTTTCAAATGCCACAGACAACTTGGCCCTCTCTGCTTTCCTGCGGACTCAATCCTCAAAAGCACCTTTTTTCACTTTCGGCGCCCTCCGGTGGTAAAAAGACAAACGTCCAGCTTTTGCTGCCACAGCAAAGGTGCCAGCGGGGAAAAGTGATGCTACTCCGCATTGCCTCCTGGAACCTCTTCAAATGCCCCAGACAATTTGGCCCTCTCTGCTTTCCTGCGGACTCCATCCTCAAAAGCACCTGTTTTCGCTTTCGGCAGCCTCCGGAGCAAAAAAGACAAACGTCCAGGTTTTCCTGCCACAGCAAAGGTGCCAGCGGGGAAAAGTAATGCTGGTTCTCACTGCCTTCTGGAACCCTTTCAAATGCCCCAGACAATTTGGCCCTCTCTGCTTTCCTGCGGACTCTATCCTCAAAAGCACCTTTTTTCTCTTTCGGCGCCCTCCGGTGGTAAAAAGACAAACGTCCAGCTTTTGCTGCCACAGCAAAGGTGCCAGCGGGGAAAAGTGATGCTGGTTCTCACTGCCTCCTGGAACTCTTTCAAATGCCACAGACAATTTGGCCCTCTCTGCTTTCCTGCGGACTCCATCCTCAAAAGCACTTGTTTTCGCTTTCGGCAGCCTCCGGAGCAAAAAAGACAAACGTCCAGCTTTTGCTGCCACAGCAAAGGTGCCAGCGGGGAAAAGTGATGCTACTCCGCATTGCCTCCTGGAACCTCTTCAAATGCCCCAGACAATTTGGCCCTCTCTGCTTTCCTGCAGACTCCATCCTCAAAAGCACCTGTTTTCGCTTTCGGCAACCTCCAGAGCAAAAAAGACAAACGTCCAGCATTTGCTGCCACAGCAAAGGTGCCAGCGGGGAAAAGTGATGCTGGTTCTCACTGCCTCCTTCAACCTCTTCAAATGCCCCAGACAATTTGGCCCTCTCTGCTTTCCTGCGGACTCCATCCTCAAAAGCACCTGTTTTCGCTTTCGGCATCCTCCGGAGCAAAAAAGACAAACGTCCAGCTTTTGCTGCCACAGTAAAGGTGCCAGCGGGGAAAAGTAATGCTGGTTCTCACTGCCTCCTGGAACCCTTTCAAATGCCACAGACAATTTGGCCCTCTCTGCTTTCCTGCGGACTCCATCCTCAAAAGCACCTGTTTTCGCTTTCGGCATCCTCCGGAGCAAAAAAGACAAACGTCCAGCTTTTGCTGCCACAGCAAAGTTGCCAGCAGAGAAAAATAATGCTGGTTCTCACTGCCTCCTGGAACTCTTTCAAATGCCACAGACAACTTGGCCCTCTCTGCTTTCCTGCGGACTCAATCCTCAAAAGCACCTTTTTTCACTTTCGGCGCCCTCCGGTGGTAAAAAGACAAACGTCCAGCTTTTGCTGCCACAGCAAAGGTGCCAGCGGGGAAAAGTGATGCTGCTTCTCACTGCCTCCTGGAACTCTTTCAAATGCCACAGACAATTTGGCACTCTCTGCTTTCCTGCGGACTCCATCCTCAAAAGCACCTGTTTTCGCTTTCGGCAACGTCAGGAGCAAAAAAGACAAACGTCCAGCTTTTGCTACCACAGCAAAGGTGCCAGCGGGGAAAAGTAATGCTGGTTCTCACTGCCTCCTGGAACTCTTTCAAATGCCACAGACAATTTGGCCCTCTCTGCTTTCCTGCGGACTCCATCCTCAAAAGCACTTGTTTTCGCTTTCGGCAGCCTCCGGAGCAAAAAAGACAAACGTCCAGCTTTTGCTGCCACAGCAAAGGTGCCAGCAGGGAAAAGTGATGCTACTCCGCATTGCCTCCTGGAACCTCTTCAAATGCCCCAGACAATTTGGCCCTCTCTGCTTTCCTGCAGACTCCATCCTCAAAAGCACCTGTTTTCGCTTTCGGCAACCTCCAGAGCAAAAAAGACAAACGTCCAGCATTTGCTGCCACAGCAAAGGTGCCAGCGGGGAAAAGTGATGCTGGTTCTCACTGCCTCCTGGAACCTCTTCAAATGCCCCAGACAATTTGGCCCTCTCTGCTTTCCTGCGGACTCCATCCTCAAAAGCACCTGTTTTCGCTTTCGGCATCCTCCGGAGCAAAAACGACAAACGTCCAGCTTTTGCTGCCACAGCAAAGGTGCCAGCGGGGAAAAGTAATGCTGGTTCTCACTGCCTCCTGGAACCCTTTCAAATGCCACAGACAATTTGGCCCTCTCTGCTTTCCTGCGCACTCCATCCTCAAAAGCACCTGTTTTCGCTTTCGGCAGCCTCCGGAGCAAAGAAGACAAACGTCCAGCTTTTGCTGCCACAGCAAAGTTGCCAGCAGAGAAAAATAATGCTGGTTCTCACTGCCTCCTGGAACTCTTTCAAATGCCACAGACAACTTGGCCCTCTCTGCTTTCCTGCGGACTCAATCCTCAAAAGCACCTTTTTTCACTTTCGGCGCCCTCCGGTGGTAAAAAGACAAACGTCCAGCTTTTGCTGCCACAGCAAAGGTGCCAGCGGGGAAAAGTGATGCTGCTTCTCACTGCCTCCTGGAACTCTTTCAAATGCCACAGACAATTTGGCCCTCTCTGCTTTCCTGCGGACTCCATCCTCAAAAGCACCTGTTTTCGCTTTCGGCATCCTCCGGAGCAAAAAAGACAAACGTCCAGCTTTTGCTGCCACAGCAAAGGTGCCAGCGGGGAAAAGTGATGCTACTCCGCATTGCCTCCTGGAACCTCTTCAAATGCCCCAGACAATTTGGCCCTCTCTGCTTTCCTGCGGACTCCATCCTCAAAAGCACCTGTTTTCGCTTTCGGCAGCCTCCGGAGCAAAAAACACAAACGTCCAGCTTTTGCTGCCACAGCAAAGGTGCCAGCGGGGAAAAGTAATGCTGGTTCTCACTGCCTTCTGGAACCCTTTCAAATGCCCCAGACAATTTGGCCCTCTCTGCTTTCCTGCGGACTCTATCCTCAAAAGCACCTTTTTTCTCTTTCGGCGCCCTCCGGTGGTAAAAAGACAAACGTCCAGCTTTTGCTGCCACAGCAAAGGTGCCAGCGGGGAAAAGTGATGCTGGTTCTCACTGCCTCCTGGAACTCTTTCAAATGCCACAGACAATTTGGCCCTCTCTGCTTTCCTGCGGACTCCATCCTCAAAAGCACTTGTTTTCGCTTTCGGCAGCCTCCGGAGCAAAAAAGACAAACGTCCAGCTTTTGCTGCCACAGCAAAGGTGCCAGCGGGGAAAAGTGATGCTACTCCGCATTGCCTCCTGGAACCTCTTCAAATGCCCCAGACAATTTGGCCCTCTCTGCTTTCCTGCAGACTCCATCCTCAAAAGCACCTGTTTTCGCTTTCGGCAACCTCCAGAGCAAAAAAGACAAACGTCCAGCATTTGCTGCCACAGCAAAGGTGCCAGCGGGGAAAAGTGATGCTGGTTCTCACTGCCTCCTTGAACCTCTTCAAATGCCCCAGACAATTTGGCCCTCTCTGCTTTCCTGCGGACTCCATCCTCAAAAGCACCTGTTTTCGCTTTCGGCAGCCTCCGGAGCAAAAAAGACAAACGTCCAGCTTTTGCTGCCACAGCAAAGGTGCCAGCGGGGAAAAGTAATGCTGGTTCTCACTGCCTCCTGGAACCCTTTCAAATGCCACAGACAATTTGGCCCTCTCTGCTTTCCTGCGGACTCCATCCTCAAAAGCACCTGTTTTCGCTTTCGGCAGCCTCCGGAGCAAAAAAGACAAACGTCCAGCTTTTGCTGCCACAGCAAAGTTGCCAGCAGAGAAAAATAATGCTGGTTCTCACTGCCTCCTGGAACTCTTTCAAATGCCACAGACAACTTGGCCCTCTCTGCTTTCCTGCGGACTCAATCCTCAAAAGCACCTTTTTTCACTTTCGGCGCCCTCCGGTGGTAAAAAGACAAACGTCCAGCTTTTGCTGCCACAGCAAAGGTGCCAGCGGGGAAAAGTGATGCTGCTTCTCACTGCCTCCTGGAACTCTTTCAAATGCCACAGACAATTTGGCACTCTCTGCTTTCCTGCGGACTCCATCCTCAAAAGCACCTGTTTTCGCTTTCGGCAACGTCAGGAGCAAAAAAGACAAACGTCCAGCTTTTGCTACCACAGCAAAGGTGCCAGCGGGGAAAAGTAATGCTGGTTCTCACTGCCTCCTGGAACTCTTTCAAATGCCACAGACAATTTGGCCCTCTCTGCTTTCCTGCGGACTCCATCCTCAAAAGCACTTGTTTTCGCTTTCGGCAGCCTCCGGAGCAAAAAAGACAAACGTCCAGCTTTTGCTGCCACAGCAAAGGTGCCAGCGGGGAAAAGTGATGCTACTCCGCATTGCCTCCTGGAACCTCTTCAAATGCCATAGACAATTTGGCCCTCTCTGCTTTCCTGCAGACTCCATCCTCAAAAGCACCTGTTTTCGCTTTCGGCAACCTCCAGAGCAAAAAAGACAAACGTCCAGCATTTGCTGCCACAGCAAAGGTGCCAGCGGGGAAAAGTGATGCTGGTTCTCACTGCCTCCTGGAACCTCTTCAAATGCCCCAGACAATTTGGCCCTCTCTGCTTTCCTGCGGACTCCATCCTCAAAAGCACCTGTTTTCGCTTTCGGCAGCCTCCGGAGCAAAAAAGACAAACGTCCAGCTTTTGCTGCCACAGCAAAGGTGCCAGCGGGGAAAAGTAATGCTGGTTCTCACTGCCTCCTGGAACCCTTTCAAATGCCACAGACAATTTGGCCCTCTCTGCTTTCCTGCGGACTCCATCCTCAAAAGCACCTGTTTTCGCTTTCGGCAGCCTCCGGAGCAAAAAAGACAAACGTCCAGCTTTTGCTGCCACAGCAAAGTTGCCAGCAGAGAAAAATAATGCTGGTTCTCACTGCCTCCTGGAACTCTTTCAAATGCCACAGACAACTTGGCCCTCTCTGCTTTCCTGCGGACTCAATCCTCAAAAGCACCTTTTTTCACTTTCGGCGCCCTCCGGTGGTAAAAAGACAAACGTCCAGCTTTTGCTGCCACAGCAAAGGTGCCAGCGGGGAAAAGTGATGCTGCTTCTCACTGCCTCCTGGAACTCATTCAAATGCCACAGACAATTTGGCACTCTCTGCTTTCCTGCGGACTCCATCCTCAAAAGCACCTGTTTTCGCTTTCGGCAACGTCAGGAGCAAAAAAGACAAACGTCCAGCTTTTGCTACCACAGCAAAGGTGCCAGCGGGGAAAAGTAATGCTGGTTCTCACTGCCTCCTGGAACTCTTTCAAATGCCACAGACAATTTGGCCCTCTCTGCTTTCCTGCGGACTCCATCCTCAAAAGCACCTGTTTTCGCTTTCGGCAACGTCAGGAGCAAAAAAGACAAACGTCCAGCTTTTGCTACCACAGCAAAGGTGCCAGCGGGGAAAAGTAATGCTGGTTCTCACTGCCTCCTGGAACTCTTTCAAATGCCACAGACAATTTGGCCCTCTCTGCTTTCCTGCGGACTCCATCCTCAAAAGCACTTGTTTTCGCTTTCGGCAGCCTCCGGAGCAAAAAAGACAAACGTCCAGCTTTTGCTGCCACAGCAAAGGTGCCAGCGGGGAAAAGTGATGCTACTCCGCATTGCCTCCTGGAACCTCTTCAAATGCCATAGACAATTTGGCCCTCTCTGCTTTCCTGCAGACTCCATCCTCAAAAGCACCTGTTTTCGCTTTCGGCAACCTCCAGAGCAAAAAAGACAAACGTCCAGCATTTGCTGCCACAGCAAAGGTGCCAGCGGGGAAAAGTGATGCTGGTTCTCACTGCCTCCTGGAACCTCTTCAAATGCCCCAGACAATTTGGCCCTCTCTGCTTTCCTGCGGACTCCATCCTCAAAAGCACCTGTTTTCGCTTTCGGCATCCTCCGGAGCAAAAACGACAAACGTCCAGCTTTTGCTGCCACAGCAAAGGTGCCAGCGGGGAAAAGTAATGCTGGTTCTCACTGCCTCCTGGAACCCTTTCAAATGCCACAGACAATTTGGCCCTCTCTGCTTTCCTGTGGACTCCATCCTCAAAAGCACCTGTTTTCGCTTTCGGCAGCCTCCGGAGCAAAAAAGACAAACGTCCAGCTTTTGCTGCCACAGCAAAGTTGCCAGCAGAGAAAAATAATGCTGGTTCTCACTGCCTCCTGGAACTCTTTCAAATGCCACAGACAACTTGGCCCTCTCTGCTTTCCTGCGGACTCAATCCTCAAAAGCACCTTTTTTCACTTTCGGCGCCCTCCGGTGGTAAAAAGACAAACGTCCAGCTTTTGCTGCCACAGCAAAGGTGCCAGCGGGGAAAAGTGATGCTGCTTCTCACTGCCTCCTGGAACCCTTTAAAATGCCACAGACAATTTGGCACTCTCTGCTTTCCTGCGGACTCCATCCTCAAAAGCACCTGTTTTCGCTTTCGGCAACGTCAGGAGCAAAAAAGACAAACGTCCAGCTTTTGCTACCACAGCAAAGGTGCCAGCGGGGAAAAGTAATGCTGGTTCTCACTGCCTCCTGGAACTCTTTCAAATGGCCTAGACAATTTGGCCCTCTCTGCTTTCCTGCGGACTCCATCCTCAAAAGCACCTGTTTTCGCTTTCGGCAGCCCCCAGAACAAAAAAGACAAACGTCCAGCTTTTGCTGCCACAGCAAAGGTGCCAGTGGGGAAAAGTGATGCTGGTCCTCACTGCCTCCTGGAACCCCTTCAAATGCCCCAGACAATTTGGCCCTCTCTGCTTTCCTGCGGACTCCATCCTCAAAAGCACCTTTTTTCGCTTTCGGCATCTTAAGGAGCAAAAAAGACAAACGTCCAGCTTTTGCTGCCACAGCAAAGGTGCCAGCGGGGAACAGTAATGCTGGTTCTCACTGCCTCCTGGAACCTCTTCAAATGCCCCAGACAATTTGGCCCTCTCTGCTTTCCTGCGGACTCCATCCTCAAAAGCACCTGTTTTCGCTTTCGGCAGCCCCCGGAGCAAAAAAGACAAACGTCCAGCTTTTGCTGCCACAGCAAAGGTGCCAGCGGGGAAAAGTGATGCTGGTCCTCACTGCCTTCTGGAACCCTTTCAAATGCCCCAGACAATTTGGCCCTCTCTGCTTTCCTGCCGACTCCATCCTCAAAAGCACCTGTTTTCGCTTTCGGCAGCCTCCGGAGCAAAAAAGACAAACGTCCAGCTTTTGCTGCCACAGCAAAGGTGCCAGCGGGGAAAAGTGATGCTGGTCCTCATTGCCTCCTGGAACCTCTTCAAATGCCCCAGACAATTTGGCCCTCTCTGCTTTCCTGCGGACTCCATCCTCAAAAGCACCTATTTTTGCTTTCGGCAGCCTCCAGAGCAAAAAAGACAAACGTCCAGCTTTTGCTGCCACAGCAAAGGTGCCAGCGGGGAAAAGTGATGCTGGTCCTCATTGCCTCCTGGAACCCTTTCAAATGCCCCAGACAATTTGGCCCTCTCTGCTTTCCTGTGGACTCCATCCTCAAAAGCACCTTTTTTCTCTTTCGACAACCTCCGGAGCAAAAAAGACAAACGTCCAGCTTTTGCTGCCACAGCAAAGGTGCCAGCGGGGAAAAGTGATGCTGGTTCTCACTGCCTCCTGGAACCTCTTCAAATGCCCCAGACAATTTGGCCCTCTTTGCTTTCCTACGGACTCCATCCTCAAAGCACCTGTTTTCGCTTTCGGCAGCCCCCGGAGCAAAAAAGACAAACGTCCAGCTTTTGCTGCCACAGCAAAGGTGCCAGCGGGGAAAAGTGATGCTGGTCCTCACTGCCTTCTGGAACCCTTTCAAATGCCCCATACAATTTGGCCCTCTCTGCGTTCCTGCGGACTCCATCCTCAAAAGCACCTGTTTTCGCTTTCGGCAGCCTCCGGAGCAAAAAAGACAAACGTCCAGCTTTTGCTGCCAAAGCAAAGGTGCCAGCGGGGAAAAGTGATGCTGGTCCTCATTGCCTCCTGGAACCTCTTCAAATGCCCCAGACAATTTGGCCCTCTCTGCTTTCCTGCGGACTCCATCCTCAAAAGCACCTTTTTTCACTTTCGGCGCCCTCCGGTGGTAAAAAGACAAACGTCCAGCTTTTGCTGCCACAGCAAAGGTGCCAGCGGGGAAAAGTGATGCTGCTTCTCACTGCCTCCTGGAACTCTTTCAAATGACACAGACAATTTGGCACTCTCTGCTTTCCTGCGGACTCCATCCTCAAAAACACCTGTTTTCGCTTTCGGCAACGTCAGGAGCAAAAAAGACAAACGTCCACCTTTTGCTACCACAGCAAAGGTGCCAGCGGGGAAAAGTAATGCTGGTTCTCACTGCCTCCTGGAACTCTTTCAAATGACACAGACAATTTGGCCCTCTCTGCTTTCCTGTGGACTCCATCCTCAAAAGCACCTGTTTTCGCTTTCGGCAGCCCCCAGAACAAAAAAGACAAACGTCCAGCTTTTGCTGCCACAGCAAAGGTGCCAGCGGGGAACAGTAATGCTGGTTCTCACTGCCTCCTGGAACCTCTTCAAATGCCCCAGACAATTTGGCCCTCTCTGCTTTCCTGCGGACTCCATCCTCAAAAGCACCTGTTTTCGCTTTCGGCAGCCCCCGGAGCAAAAAAGACAAACGTCCAGCTTTTGCTGCCACAGCAAAGGTGCCAGCGGGGAAAAGTGATGCTGGTCCTCACTGCCTTCTGGAACCCTTTCAAATGCCCCAGACAATTTGGCCCTCTCTGCTTTCCTGCCGACTCCATCCTCAAAAGCACCTGTTTTCGCTTTCGGCAGCCTCCGGAGCAAAAAAGACAAACGTCCAGCTTTTGCTGCCACAGCAAAGGTGCCAGCGGGGAAAAGTGATGCTGGTCCTCATTGCCTCCTGGAACCTCTTCAAATGCCCCAGACAATTTGGCCCTCTCTGCTTTCCTGCAGACTCCATCCTCAAAAGCACCTTTTTTCGATATCGGCAAACTTTGGAGCAAAATAGACAAACGTCCAGCTTTTGCTGCCACAGCAAAGGTGCCTGCGGGGAAAAGTAATGCTGGTTCTCACTGCCTCCTGGAACCCTTTCAAATGCCATAGACAATTTTGCCCTCTATGGTTTCCTGCGGACTCCATCCTCAAAAGCACCTGTTTTCGCTTTCGGCATCCTCCGGAGCAAAAAAGACAAACGTCCAGCTTTTGCTGCCACAGCAAAGGTGCCAGCGGGGAAAAGTGATGCTGGTTCTCACTGCCTCCTGGAACTCTTTCAAATGCCACAGACAATTTGGCCCTCTCTGCTTTCCTGCGGACTCCATCCTCAAAAGCACCTATTTTCGCTTTCGGCAGCCTCCAGAGCAAAAAAGACAAACGTCCAGCTTTTGCTGCCACAGCAAAGGTGCCAGCGGGGAAAAGTGATGCTGGTCCTCATTGCCTCCTGGAACCTCTTCAAATGCCATAGACAATTTGGCCCTCTCTGCTTTCCTGTGGACTCCATCCTCAAAAGCACCTGTTTTCTCTTTCGGCAACCTCCGGAGCAAAAAAGACAAACGTCCAGCTTTTGCTGCCACAGCAAAGGTGCCAGCGGGGAAAAGTGATGCTGGTTCTCACTGCCTCCTGGAACCTCTTCAAATGCCCCAGACAATTTGGCCCTCTCTGCTTTCCTGCGGACTCCATCCTATATAGCACCTTTTTTCGCTTTCGACCACCTCCGGAGCAAAAAAGACAAACGTCCAGCTTTTGCTGCCACAGCAAAGGTGCCAGCGGGGAAAAGTAATGCTGGTTCTCACTGCCTCCTGGAACCCTTTCAAATGCCACAGACAATTTGGCCCTCTCTGCGTTCCTGCGGACTCCATCATCAAAAGCACCTGTTTTCGCTTTCGGCAGCCTCCGGAGCAAAAAAGACAAACGTCCAGGTTTTGCTGCCACAGCAAAGGTGCCAGCGGAGAAAACTAAGGCTGGTTCTCACTGCCTCCTGGAACCCTTTCAAATGCCACAGACAATGTGGCCCTCTCTGCATTACTACGGACTCTATCCTCAAAAGCACCTTTTTTCACTTTCGGCGCCCTCCGGTGGTAAAAAGACAAACGTCCAGCTTTTGCTGCCACAGCAAAGGTGCCAGCGGGGAAAAGTGATGCTGGTCCTCACTGCCTCCTGCAACCCCTTCAAATGCCCCAGACAATTTGGCCCTCTCTGCTTTCCTGCGGACTCCATCCTCAAAAGCACCTTTTTTCTCTTTCGGCAACCTCCGGAGCAAAAAAGACAAACGTCCAGCTTTTGCTGCCACAGCAAAGGTGCCAGCGGGGAAAAGTGATGCTGGTTCTCACTGCCTCCTGGAACCTCTTCAAATGCCCCAGACAATTTGGCCCTCTCTGCTTTCCTGTGGACTCCATCCTCAAAAGCACCTCTTTTTGCTTTCGGCAACCTCCGGAGCAAAAAAGACAAACGTCCAGCTTTTGCTGCCACAGCAAAAGTGCCAGCGGGGAAAAGTAATGCTGGTTCTCACTGCCTCCTGGAACCCTTTCTAATGCCACAGACAATTTGGCCCTCTCTGCTTTCCTGTGGACTCCATCCTCAAAAGCACCTGTTTTCGCTTTCGGCAGCCTCTGGAGCAAAAAAGACAAACGTCTAGCTTTTGCTGCCACAGCAAAGGTGCCAGCGGAGAAAACTAAGGGTGGTTCACACTGCCTCCTGGAACCCTTTCAAATGCCATAGACAATTTGGCCCTCTCTGCATTACTACGGACTCTATACCCAAAAGAAACCTTTTTTCACTTTCGGCGCCCTCCGGTGGTAAAAAGACAAACGTCCAGGTTTTGCTGCCACAGCAAAGGTGCCAGCGGGGAAAAGTGATGCTGGTTCTCACTGCCTCCTGGAACTCTTTCAAATGCCACAGACAATTTGGCCCTCTCTGCTTTCCTGCGGACTCCATCCTCAAAAGCACCTGTTTTCGCTTTCGGCAGCCTCCGGAGCAAAAAAGACAAACGTCCAGCTTTTGCTGCCACAGCAAAGGTGCCAGCGGGGAAAAGTGATGCTGGTCGTCATTGCCTCCTGGAACCTCTTCAAATGCCACAGACAATTTGGCCCTCTCTGCTTTCCTGCGGACTCCATCCTCAAAAGCACCTGTTTTCGCTTTCGGCAGCCTCCGGAGCAAAAAAGACAAACGTCCAGCTTTTGCTGCCACAGCAAAGGTGCCAGCGGGGAAAAGTGATGCTGGTCGTCATTGCCTCCTGGAACACCTTCAAATGCCATAGACAATTTGGCCCTCTCTGCTTTCCTGCGGACTCCATCCTCAAAAGCACCTGTTTTCGCTTTCGGCAGCCTCCGGAGCAAAAAAGACAAACGTCCAGCTTTTGCTGCCACAGCAAAGGTGCCAGCGGGGAAAAGTGATGCTGGTCCTCATTGCCTCCTGGAACCTCTTCAAATGCCCCAGACAATTTGGCCCTCTCTGCTTTCCTGCGGACTCCATCCTCAAAAGCACCTTTTTTCGCTTTCGGCAACGTCAGGAGCAAAAAAGACAAACGTCCAGCTTTTGCTGCCACAGCAAATGTGCCAGCGGGGAAAAGTAATGCTGGTTCTCACTGCCTCCTGGAACTCTTTCAAATGCCCCAGACAATTTGGCCCTCTCTGCTTTCCTGCGGACTCCATCCTCAAAAGCACCTGTTTTCGCTTTCGGCAGCCCCCAGAGAAAAAAAGACAAACGTCCAGCTTTTGCTGCCACAGCAAAGGTGCCAGCGGGGAAAAGTGATGCTGGTCCTCATTGCCTCCTGGAACCTCCTCAAATGCCACAGACAATTTGGCCCTCTCTGGTTTCCTGCGGACTCCATCCTCAAAAGCACCTGTTTTCGCTTTCGGCAGCCCCCAGAGAAAAAAAGACAAACGTCCAGCTTTTGCTGCCACAGCAAAGGTGCCAGCGGAGAAAAGTAATGCTGGTTCTCACTGCCTCCTGGAACCCTTTCAAATGCCACAGACAATTTGGCCCTCTCTGCTTTCTTGTGGACTCCATCCTCAAAAGCACCTGTTTTCGCTTTCGGTAGAGTCCGGAGAAAAAAAGACAAACATCCAGCTTTTGCTGCCACAGCAAAGGTGCCAGCGGAGAAAACTAAGGCTGGTTCCCACTGCCTCCTGGAACCCTTTCAAATGCCCCAGACAATTTGGCCCTCTCTGCATTACTACGGACTCTATACTCAAAAGAACCTTTTTTCACTTTCGGCGCCCTCCGGTGGTAAAAAGACAAACGTCCAGCTTTTGCTGCCACAGCAAAGGTGCCAGCGGAGAAAAGTAATGCTGGTTCTCACTGCCTCCTGGAACCCTTTCAAATGCCACAGACAATTTGGCCCTCTCTGCTTTCCTGCGGACTCCATGCTCAAAAGCACCTGTTTTCGCTTTCGGCAGCGTCCGGAGCAAAAAAGACAAACGTCCAGCTTTTGCTGCCACAGCAAAGGTGCCAGCGGAGAAAACTAAGGCTGTTTCCCACTGCCTCCTGGAACCCTTTCAAATGCCCCAGACAATTTGGCCCTCTCTGCATTACTACGGACTCTATACTCAAAAGAACCTTTTTTCACTTTCGGCGCCCTCCGGTGGTAAAAAGACAAACGTCCAGCTTTTGCTGCCACAGCAAAGGTGCCAGCGGAGAAAAGTAATGCTGGTTCTCACTGCCTCCTGGAACCCTTTCAAATGCCACAGACAATTTGGCCCTCTCTGCTTTCCTGCGGACTCCATCCTCAAAAGCACCTGTTTTCGCTTTCGGCAGCCTCCGGAGCAAAAAAGACAAACGTCCAGCTTTTGCTGCCACAGCAAAGGTGCCAGCGGGGAAAAGTGATGCTGGTCCTCATTGCCTCCTGGAACCTCTTCAAATGCCCCAGACAATTTGGCCCTCTCTGCTTTCCTGCGGACTCCATCCTCAAAAGCACCTTTTTTCGCTTTCGGCAACCTCCAGAGCAAAAAAGACAAACTTACAGCTTTTGCTGCCACAGCAAAGGTGCCAGCCGGGAAAAGTAATGCTGGTTCTCACTGCCTCCTGGAACCCTTTCAAATGCCATAGACAATTTGGCCCTCTCTGGTTTCCTGCGGACTCCATCCTCAAAAGCACCTGTTTTCGCTTTCGGCAGCCTCCGGAGCAAGAAAGACAAACGTCCAGCTTTTGCTGCCACAGCAAAGGTGCCAGCGGGGAAAAGTAATGCTGGTTCTCACTGCCTCCTGGAACCCTTTCAAATGCCACAGACAATTTGGCCCTCTCTGCTTTCCTGTGGACTCCATCCTCAAAAGCACCTGTTTTCGCTTTCGGTAGCCTCCGGAGAAAAAAAGACAAACGTCCAGCTTTTGCTGCCACAGCAAAGGTGCCAGCGGAGAAAACTAAGGCTGGTTCCCACTGCCTCCTGGAACCCTTTCAAATGCCATAGACAATTTGGCCCTCTCTGCATTACTACGGACTCTATACTCAAAAGAACCTTTTTTCACTTTCAGCGCCCTCCGGTGGTAAAAAGACAAACGTCCAGGTTTTGCTGCCACAGCAAAGGTGCCAGCGGGGAAAAGTGATGCTGGTTCTCACTGCCTCCTGGAACTCTTTCAAATGCCACAGACAATTTGGCCCTCTCTGCTTTCCTGCGGACTCCATCCTCAAAAGCACCTGTTTTCGCTTTCGGCAGCCTCCGGAGCAAAAAAGACAAACGTCCAGCTTTTGCTGCCACAGCAAAGGTGCCAGCGGGGAAAAGTGATGCTGGTCGTCATTGCCTCCTGGAACCTCTTCAAATGCCATAGACAATTTGGCCCTCTCTGCTTTCCTGTGGACTCCATCCTCAAAAGCACCTTTTTTCTCTTTCGGCAACCTCCGGAGCAAAAAAGACAAACGTCCAGCTTTTGCTGCCACAGCAAAGGTCCTAGCGGGGAAAAGTGATGCTGGTTCTCACTGCCTCCTGGAACCTTTTCAAATGCCCCAGAGAATTTGGCCCTCTCTGCTTTCCTACGGACTCCATCCTCAAGGCAACTGTTTTGGCTTTCGGCAGCCCCCGGAGCAAAAAAGACAAACGTCCAGCTTTTACTGCCACAGCAAAGGTGCCAGCGGGGAAAAGTGATGCTGGTCCTCACTGCCTCCTGGAACCCTTTCAAATGCCACAGACAATTTGGCCCTCTCTGCTTTCCTGCTGACTCCATCCTCAAAAGCACCTGTTTTCGCTTTCGGTAGCGTCCGGAGAAAAAAAGACAAACGTCCAGCTTTTGCTGCCACAGCAAAGGTGCCAGCGGGGAAAAGTGATGCTGGTCCTCATTGCCTCCTGGAACCTCTTCAAATGCCATAGACAATTTGGCCCTCTCTGCTTTCCTGTGGACTCCATCCTCAAAAGCACCTTTTTTCTCTTTCGGCAACCTCCGGAGCAAAAAAGACAAACGTCCAGCTTTTGCTGCCACAGCAAAGGTGCCAGCGGGGAAAAGTGATGCTGGTTCTCACTGCCTCCTGGAACCTCTTCAAATGCCACAGACAATTTAGCCCTCTCTGCTTTCCTACGACTCCATCCTCAAAGCACCTGTTTTCGCTTTCGGCAGCCCCCGGAGCAAAAAAGACAAACGTCCAGCTTTTGCTGCCACAGCAAAGGTGCCAGCGGGGAAAAGTGATGCTGGTCCTCATTGCCTCCTGGAACCTCTTCAAATGCCCCAGACAATTTGGCCCTCTCTGCTTTCCTGCAGACTCCATCCTCAAAAGCACCTTTTTTCGATTTCGGCAAACTTTGGAGCAAAATAGACAAACGTCCAGCTTTTGCTGCCACAGCAAAGGTGCCTGCGGGGAAAAGTAATGCTGGTTCTCACTGCCTCCTGGAACCCTTTCAAATGCCATAGACAATTTTGCCCTCTATGGTTTCCTGCGGACTCCATCCTCAAAAGCACCTGTTTTCGCTTTCGGCAGCGTCCGGAGCAAAAAAGACAAACGTCCAGCTTTTGCTGCCACAGCAAAGGTGCCAGCGGGGAAAAGTGATGCTGGTTCTCACTGCCTCCTGGAACTCTTTCAAATGCCCCAGACAATTTGGCCCTCTCTGCTTTCCTGCGGACTCCATCCTCAAAAGCACCTATTTTCGCTTTCGGCAGCCTTCAGAGCAAAAAAGACAAACGTCCAGCTTTTGCTGCCACAGCAAAGGTGCCAGCGGAGAAAAGTGATGCTGGTCCTCATTGCCTCCTGGAACCTCTTCAAATGCCATAGACAATTTGGCCCTCTCTGCTTTCCTGTGGACTCCATCCTCAAAAGCACCTTTTTTCTCTTTCGGCAACCTCCGGAGCAAAAAAGACAAACGTCCAGCTTTTGCTGCCACAGCAAAGGTGCCAGAGGGGAAAAGTGATGCTGGTCCTCACTGCCTTCTGGAACCCTTTCAAATGCCCCATACAATTTGGCCCTCTCTGCTTTCCTGCGGACTCCATCCTCAAAAGCACCTGTTTTCGCTTTCGGCAGCCTCCGGAGCAAAAAAGACAAACGTCCAGCTTTTGCTGCCAAAGCAAAGGTGCCAGCGGGGAAAAGTGATGCTGGTCCTCATTGCCTCCTGGAACCTCTTCAAATGCCCCAGACAATTTGGCCCTCTCTGCTTTCCTGCGGACTCCATCCTCAAAAGCACCTTTTTTCGCTTTCGGCAACCTCCGGAGCAAAAAAGACAAACGTCCAGCTTTTGCTGCCACAGCAAAGGTGCCAGCGGGGAAAAGTAATGCTGGTTCTCACTGCCTCCTGGAACCTCTTCAAATGCCCCAGACAATTTGGCCCTCTCTGCTTTCCTGCGGACTCCATCCTCAAAAGCACCTGTTTTCGCTTTCGGCATCCTCCGGAGCAAAAAAGACAAACGTCCAGCTTTTGCTGCCACAGCAAAGGTGCCAGCGGGGAAAAGTAGTGCTGGTTCTCACTGCCTCCTGGAACCCTTTCAAATGCCACAGACAATTTGGCCCTCTCTGCTTTCCTGCGGACTCCATCCTCAAAAGCACCTTTTTTCGCTTTCGGCCACCTCCGGAGCAAAAAAGACAAACGTCCAGCATTTGCTGCCACAGCAAAGGTGCCAGCGGGGAAAAGTAATGCTGGTTCTCACTGCCTCCTGGAACCTCTTCAAATGCCCCAGACAATTTGGCCCTCTCTGCTTTCCTGCGGACTCTATCCTCAAAAGCACCTGTTTTCGCTTTCGGCAGCCTCCGGAGCAAAAAAGACAAACGTCCAGCTTTTGCTGCCACAGTAAAGGTGCCAGCAGGGAAAAGTAATGCTGGTTCTCACTGCCTCCTGGAACCCTTTAAAATGCCACAGACAATTTGGCCCTCTCTGATTTATTGCGGACTACATCCTCAAAAGCACCTTTTTTCTCTTTCGGCAACCTCCGGAGCAAAAAAGACAAACGTCCAGCTTTTGCTGCCACAGCAAAGGTGCCAGCGGAGAAAACTAATGCTGGTTCTCACTGCCTCCTGGAACCCTTTCAAATGCCACAGACAATTTGGCCCTCTCTGCTTTCCTGCGGACTCCATCCTCAAAAGCACCTGTTTTCGCTTTCGACAGCCTCCGGAGCAAAAAAGACAAACGTCCAGCTTTTGCTGCCACAGCAAAGGTGCCAGCGGGGAAAAGTAATGCTGGTTCTCACTGTCTCCTGGAACCTTTTCAAATGCCCCAGACAATTTGGCCCTCTCTGCTTTCCTGCGGACTCCATCCTCAAAAGCACCTGTTTTCGCTTTCGGCAGCCTCCGGAGCAAAAAATACAAACGTCCAGGTTTTGCTGCCACAGCAAAGGTGCCAGCAGGGAAAAGTAATGCTGGTTCTCACTGCTTCCTGGAACTCTTTCAAATGCCACAGACAATTTGGCCCTCTCTGCTTTCCTGCGGACTCCGTCCTCAAAAGCACCTGTTTTCGCTTTCGGCAACCTCCGGAGCAAAAAAGACAAACGTCCAGCTTTTCCTGCCACAGCAAAGTTGCCAGCGGGGAAAAGTGATGCTGGTTCTCACTGCCTCCTGGAACCCCTTCAAATGCCCCAGACAATTTGGCCCTCTCTGCTTTCCTGCGGACTCCATCCTCAAAAGCACCTGTTTTCGCTTTCGGCAACCTCCGGAGCAAAATAGACAAACGTCCAGCTTTTGCTGCCACAGCAAAGGTGCCAGCGGGGAAAAGTAATGCTGGTTCTCACTGCCTCCTGGAACCCCTTCAAATGCCACAGACAATTTGGCCCTCTCTGCTTTCCTGCGGAATCCATCCTCAAAAGCACCTGTTTTCGCTTTCGGCAACCTCCGGAGCAAAAAAGACAAACGTCCAGCTTTTGCTGCCACAGCAAAAATGCCAGCGGGGAAAAGTGATGCTGGTTCTCACTGCCTCCTGGAACCTCTTTAAATGCCCCAGACAATTTGGCCCTCTCTGCTTTCCTGCGGACTCCATCCTCAAAAGCACCTGTTTTCGCTTTCGGCAGCCTCCGGAGCAAAAAAGACAAACGTCCAGGTTTTGCTGCCACAGCAAAGGTGCCAGCGGGGAAAAGTGATGCTACTCCGCATTGCCTCCTGGAACCTCTTCAAATGCCCCAGACAATTTGGCCCTCTCTGCTTTCCTGCGGACTCCATCCTCAAAAGCACCTGTTTTCGCTTTCGGCAGCCTCCGGAGCAAAAAAGACAAACGTCCAGCTTTTGCTGCCACAGCAAAGGTGCCAGCGGGGAAAAGTGATGCTGGTTCTCACTGCCTCCTGGAACTCTTTCAAATGCCACAGACAATTTGGCCCTCTCTGCTTTCCTGCGGACTCCATCCTCAAAAGCACTTGTTTTCGCTTTCGGCAGCCTCCGGAGCAAAAAAGACAAACGTCCAGCTTTTGCTGCCACAGCAAAGGTGCCAGCGGGGAAAAGTGATGCTACTCCGCATTGCCTCCTGGAACCTCTTCAAATGCCCCAGACAATTTGGCCCTCTCTGCTTTCCTGCAGACTCCATCCTCAAAAGCACCTGTTTTCGCTTTCGGCAACCTCCAGAGCAAAAAAGACAAACGTCCAGCTTTTGCTGCCACAGCAAAGGTGCCAGCGGGGAAAAGTAATGCTGGTTCTCACTGTCTCCTGGAACCTCTTCAAATGCCCCAGACAATTTGGCCCTCTCTGCTTTCCTGCGGACTCCATCCTCAAAAGCACCTGTTTTCGCTTTCGGCAACCTCCGGAGCAAAAAAGACAAACGTCCAGCTTTTGCTGCCACAGCAAAGGTGCCAGCGGGGAAAAGTAATGCTGGTTCTCACTGCCTCCTGGAACCTCTTTAAATGCCCCAGACAATTTGGCCCTCTCTGCTTTCCTGCGGACTCCATCCTCAAAAGCACCTGTTTTCGCTTTCGGCATCCTCCGGAGCAAAAAAGACAAACGTCCAGCTTTTGCTGCCACAGCAAAGGTGCCAGCGGGGAAAAGTGATGCTACTCCGCATTGCCTCCTGGAACCTCTTCAAATGCCCCAGACAATTTGGCCCTCTCTGCTTTCCTGCGGACTCCATCCTCAAAAGCACCTGTTTTCGCTTTCGGCAGCCTCCGGAGCAAAAAAGACAAACGTCCAGCTTTTGCTGCCACAGCAAAGGTGCCAGCGGGGAAAAGTAATGCTGGTTCTCACTGCCTTCTGGAACCCTTTCAAATGCCCCAGACAATTTGGCCCTCTCTGCTTTCCTGCGGACTCTATCCTCAAAAGCACCTTTTTTCTCTTTCGGCGCCCTCCGGTGGTAAAAAGACAAACGTCCAGCTTTTGCTGCCACAGCAAAGGTGCCAGCGGGGAAAAGTGATGCTGGTTCTCACTGCCTCCTGGAACTCTTTCAAATGCCACAGACAATTTGGCCCTCTCTGCTTTCCTGCGGACTCCATCCTCAAAAGCACTTGTTTTCGCTTTCGGCAGCCTCCGGAGCAAAAAAGACAAACGTCCAGCTTTTGCTGCCACAGCAAAGGTGCCAGCGGGGAAAAGTGATGCTACTCCGCATTGCCTCCTGGAACCTCTTCAAATGCCCCAGACAATTTGGCCCTCTCTGCTTTCCTGCAGACTCCATCCTCAAAAGCACCTGTTTTCGCTTTCGGCAACCTCCAGAGCAAAAAAGACAAACGTCCAGCATTTGCTGCCACAGCAAAGGTGCCAGCGGGGAAAAGTGATGCTGGTTCTCACTGCCTCCTGGAACCTCTTCAAATGCCCCAGACAATTTGGCCCTCTCTGCTTTCCTGCGGACTCCATCCTCAAAAGCACCTGTTTTCGCTTTCGGCAGCCTCCGGAGCAAAAAAGACAAACGTCCAGCTTTTGCTGCCACAGCAAAGGTGCCAGCGGGGAAAAGTAATGCTGGTTCTCACTGCCTCCTGGAACCCTTTCAAATGCCACAGACAATTTGGCCCTCTCTGCTTTCCTGTGGACTCCATCCTCAAAAGCACCTGTTTTCGCTTTCGGCACCCTCCGGAGCAAAAAAGACAAACGTCCAGCTTTTGCTGCCACAGCAAAGGTGCCAGCGGGGAAAAGTGATGCTGCTTCTCACTGCCTCCTGGAACTCTTTCAAATGCCACAGACAATTTGGCACTCTCTGCTTTCCTGCGGACTCCATCCTCAAAAGCACCTGTTTTCGCTTTCGGCAACGTCAGGAGCAAAAAAGACAAACGTCCAGCTTTTGCTACCACAGCAAAGGTGCCAGCGGGGAAAAGTAATGCTGGTTCTCACTGCCTCCTGGAACTCTTTCAAATGCCACAGACAATTTGGCCCTCTCTGCTTTCCTGCGGACTCCATCCTCAAAAGCACTTGTTTTCGCTTTCGGCAGCCTCCGGAGCAAAAAAGACAAACGTCCAGCTTTTGCTGCCACAGCAAAGGTGCCAGCGGGGAAAAGTGATGCTACTCCGCATTGCCTCCTGGAACCTCTTCAAATGCCCCAGACAATTTGGCCCTCTCTGCTTTCCTGCAGACTCCATCCTCAAAAGCACCTGTTTTCGCTTTCGGCATCCTCCGGAGCAAAAAAGACAAACGTCCAGCTTTTGCTGCCACAGCAAAGGTGCCAGCGGGGAAAAGTAATGCTGGTTCTCACTGCCTCCTGGAACCCTTTCAAATGCCACAGACAATTTGGCCCTCTCTGCTTTCCTGTGGACTCCATCCTCAAAAGCACCTATTTTCGCTTTCGGCAGCCTCCGGAGCAAAAAAGACAAACGTCCAGCTTTTGCTTCCACAGCAAAGTTGCCAGCAGAGAAAAATAATGCTGGTTCTCACTGCCTCCTGGAACCCTTTCAAATGCCACAGACAATTTGGCCCTCTCTGCTTTCCTGCGGACTCCATCCTCAAAAGCACCTGTTTTCGCTTTCGGCAGCCTCCGGAGCAAAAAAGACAAACCTCCAGCTTTTGCTGCCACAGCAAAGGTGCCAGCGGGGAAAAGTGATGCTACTCCGCATTGCCTCCTGGAACCTCTTCAAATGCCCCAGACAATTTGGCCCTCTCTGCTTTCCTGCAGACTCCATCCTCAAAAGCACCTGTTTTCGCTTTCGGCATCCTCCGGAGCAAAAAAGACAAACGTCCAGCTTTTGCTGCCACAGCAAAGGTGCCAGCGGGGAAAAGTAATGCTGGTTCTCACTGCCTCCTGGAACCCTTTCAAATGCCACAGACAATTTGGCCCTCTCTGCTTTCCTGTGGACTCCATCCTCAAAAGCACCTGTTTTCGCTTTCGGCAGCCTCCGGAGCAAAAAAGACAAACGTCCAGCTTTTGCTTCCACAGCAAAGTTGCCAGCAGAGAAAAATAATGCTGGTTCTCACTGCCTCCTGGAACCCTTTCAAATGCCACAGACAATTTGGCCCTCTCTGCTTTCCTGCGGACTCCATCCTCAAAAGCACCTGTTTTCGCTTTCGGCAGCCTCCGGAGCAAAAAAGACAAACCTCCAGCTTTTGCTGCCACAGCAAAGGTGCCAGCGGGGAAAAGTGATGCTACTCCGCATTGCCTCCTGGAACCTCTTCAAATGCCCCAGACAATTTGGCCCTCTCTGCTTTCCTGCAGACTCCATCCTCAAAAGCACCTGTTTTCGCTTTCGGCAACCTCCAGAGCAAAAAAGACAAACGTCCAGCATTTGCTGCCACAGCAAAGGTGCCAGCGGGGAAAAGTGATGCTGGTTCTCACTGCCTCCTGGAACCTCTTCAAATGCCCCAGACAATTTGGCCCTCTCTGCTTTCCTGCGGACTCCATCCTCAAAAGCACCTGTTTTCGCTTTCGGCATCCTCCGGAGCAAAAAAGACAAACGTCCAGCTTTTGCTGCCACAGCAAAGGTGCCAGCGGGGAAAAGTAATGCTGGTTCTCACTGCCTCCTGGAACCCTTTCAAATGCCACAGACAATTTGGCCCTCTCTGCTTTCCTGTGGACTCCATCCTCAAAAGCACCTGTTTTCGCTTTCGGCGCCCTCCGGTGGTAAAAAGACAAACGTCCAGCTTTTGCTGCCACAGCAAAGGTGCCAGCGGGGAAAAGTGATGCTGCTTCTCACTGCCTCCTGGAACTCTTTCAAATGCCACAGACAATTTGGCACTCTCTGCTTTCCTGCGGACTCCATCCTCAAAAGCACCTGTTTTCGCTTTCGGCAACGTCAGGAGCAAAAAAGACAAACGTCCAGCTTTTGCTACCACAGCAAAGGTGCCAGCGGGGAAAAGTAATGCTGGTTCTCACTGCCTCCTGGAACTCTTTCAAATGCCACAGACAATTTGGCCCTCTCTGCTTTCCTGCGGACTCCATCCTCAAAAGCACTTGTTTTCGCTTTCGGCAGCCTCCGGAGCAAAAAAGACAAACGTCCAGCTTTTGCTGCCACAGCAAAGGTGCCAGCGGGGAAAAGTGATGCTACTCCGCATTGCCTCCTGGAACCTCTTCAAATGCCCCAGACAATTTGGCCCTCTCTGCTTTCCTGCAGACTCCATCCTCAAAAGCACCTGTTTTCGCTTTCGGCAACCTCCAGAGCAAAAAAGACAAACGTCCAGCATTTGCTGCCACAGCAAAGGTGCCAGCGGGGAAAAGTGATGCTGGTTCTCACTGCCTCCTGGAACCTCTTCAAATGCCCCAGACAATTTGGCCCTCTCTGCTTTCCTGCGGACTCCATCCTCAAAAGCACCTGTTTTCGCTTTCGGCATCCTCCGGAGCAAAAAAGACAAACGTCCAGCTTTTGCTGCAACAGCAAAGGTGCCAGCGGGGAAAAGTAATGCTGGTTCTCACTGCCTCCTGGAACCCTTTCAAATGCCACAGACAATTTGGCCCTCTCTGCTTTCCTGTGGACTCCATCCTCAAAAGCACCTGTTTTCGCTTTCGGCAGCCTCCGGAGCAAAAAAGACAAACGTCCAGCTTTTGCTTCCACAGCAAAGTTGCCAGCAGAGAAAAATAATGCTGGTTCTCACTGCCTCCTGGAACTCTTTCAAATGCCACAGACAACTTGGCCCTCTCTGCTTTCCTGCGGACTCTATCCTCAAAAGCACCTTTTTTCACTTTCGGCGCCCTCCGGTGGTAAAAAGACAAACGTCCAGCTTTTGCTGCCACAGCAAAGGTGCCAGCGGGGAAAAGTGATGCTGCTTCTCACTGCCTCCTGGAACTCTTTCAAATGCCACAGACAATTTGGCACTCTCTGCTTTCCTGCGGACTCCATCCTCAAAAGCACCTGTTTTCGCTTTCGGCAACGTCAGGAGCAAAAAAGACAAACGTCCAGCTTTTGCTACCACAGCAAAGGTGCCAGCGGGGAAAAGTAATGCTGGTTCTCACTGCCTCCTGGAACTCTTTCAAATGGCCTAGACAATTTGGCCCTCTCTGCTTTCCTGCGGACTCCATCCTCAAAAGCACCTGTTTTCGCTTTCGGCAGCCCCCAGAACAAAAAAGACAAACGTCCAGCTTTTGCTGCCACAGCAAAGGTGCCAGCGGGGAAAAGTGATGCTGGTCCTCACTGCCTTCTGGAACCCTTTCAAATGCCACAGACAATTTGGCCCTCTCTGCTTTCCTGCGGACTCCATCCTCAAAAGCACCTGTTTTCGCTTTCGGCAGCCTCCGGAGCAAAAAAGACAAACGTCCAGCTTTTGCTGCCAAAGCAAAGGTGCCAGCGGGGAAAAGTGATGCTGGTCCTCATTGCCTCCTGGAACCTCTTCAAATGCCACAGACAATTTGGCCCTCTCTGCTTTCCTGCGGACTCCATCCTCAAAAGCACCTTTTTTCGCTTTCGGCCAACTCCGGAGCAAAAAAGACAAACGTCCAGCTTTTGCTGCCACAGCAAAGGTGCCAGCGGAAAAAAGTAATGCTGGTTCTCACTGTCTCCTGGAACCTCTTCAAATGCCCCAGACAATTTGGCCCTCTCTGCTTTCCTGCAGACTCCATCCTCAAAAGCACCTGTTTTCGCTTTCGGCATCCTCCGGAGCAAAAAAGACAAACGTCCAGCTTTTGCTGCCACAGCAAAGGTGCCAGCGGGGAAAAGTAGTGCTGGTTCTCACTGCCTCCTGGAACCCTTTCAAATGGCCTAGACAATTTGGCCCTCTCTGCTTTCCTGCGGACTCCATCCTCAAAAGCACCTTTTTTCGCTTTCGGCCACCTCCAGAGCAAAAAAGACAAACGTCCAGCTTTTGCTGCCACAGTAAAGTTGCCAGCAGGGAAAAGTAATGCTGGTTCTCACTGCCTCCTGGAACCCTTTCAAATGCCACAGACAATTTGGCCCTCTCTACTTTCCTGCGGACTACATCCTCAAAAGCACCTTTTTTCTCTTTCGGCAACCTCCGGAGCAAAAAAGACAAACGTCCAGCTTTTGCTGCCACAGCAAAGGTGCCAGCGGAGAAAACTAATGCTGGTTCTCACTGCCTCCTGGAACCCTTTCAAATGCCACAGACAATTTGGCCCTCTCTGCTTTCCTGCGGACTCCATCCTCAAAAGCACCTTTTTTCGCTTTCGGCCACCTCCGGAGCAAAAAAGACAAACGTCCAGCTTTTGCTGCCACAGCAAAGGTGCCAGCGGGGAAAAGTAATGCTGGTTCTCACTGCCTCCTGGAACCTCTTCAAATGCCCCAGACAATTTGGCCCTCTCTGCTTTCCTGCGGACTCTATCCTCAAAAGCACCTGTTTTCGCTTTCGGCAAACTCCGGAGCAAAAAAGACAAACGTCCAGCTTTTGCTGCCACAGCAAAGGTGCCAGCGGGGAAAAGTGATGCTGGTCCTCACTGCCTTCTGGAACCCTTTCAAATGCCCCATACAATTTGGCCCTCTCTGCTTTCCTGCGGACTCCATCCTCAAAAGCACCTGTTTTCGCTTTCGGCAGCCTCCGGAGCAAAAAAGACAAACGTCCAGCTTTTGCTGCCAAAGCAAAGGTGCCAGCGGGGAAAAGTGATGCTTGTTCTCATTGCCTCCTGGAACCTCTTCAAATGCCCCAGACAATTTGGCCCTCTCTGCTTTCCTGCGGACTCCATCCTCAAAAGCACCTTTTTTCGCTTTCGGCATCCTCCGGAGCAAAAAAGACAAACGTCCAGCTTTTGCTGCCACAGCAAAGGTGCCAGCGGGGAAAAGTAATGCTGGTTCTCACTGCCTCCTGGAACCTCTTCAAATGCCCCAGACAATTTGGCCCTCTCTGCTTTCCTGCGGACTCCATCCTCAAAAGCACCTGTTTTCGCTTTCGGCATCCTCCGGAGCAAAAAAGACAAACGTCCAGGTTTTGCTGCCACAGCAAAGGTGCCAGCGGGGAAAAGTAGTGCTGGTTCTCACTGCCTCCTGGAACCCTTTCAAATGGCCTAGACAATTTGGCCCTCTCTGCTTTCCTGCGGACTCCATCCTCAAAAGCACCTTTTTTCGCTTTCGGCCACCTCCGGAGCAAAAAAGACAAACGTCCAGCTTTTGCTGCCACAGCAAAGGTGCCAGCGGGGAAAAGTAATGCTGGTTCTCACTGCCTCCTGGAACCTCTTCAAATGCCCCAGACAATTTGGCCCTCTCTGCTTTCCTGCGGACTCTATCCTCAAAAGCACCTGTTTTCGCTTTCGGCAAACTCCGGAGCAAAAAAGACAAACGTCCAGCTTTTGCTGCCACAGTAAAGGTGCCAGCAGGGAAAAGTAATGCTGGTTCTCACTGCCTCCTGGAACCCTTTCAAATGCCACAGACAATTTGGCCCTCTCTACTTTCCTGCGGACTACATCCTCAAAAGCACCTTTTTTCTCTTTCGGCAACCTCCGGAGCAAAAAAGACAAACGTCCAGCTTTTGCTGCCACATCAAAGGTGCCAGCGGAGAAAACTAATGCTGGTTCTCACTGCCTCCTGGAACCCTTTCAAATGCCACAGACAATTTGGCCCTCTCTGCTTTCCTGCGGACTCCATCCTCAAAAGCACCTTTTTTCGCTTTCGGCCACCTCCGGAGCAAAAAAGACAAACGTCCAGCTTTTGCTGCCACAGCAAAGGTGCCAGCGGGGAAAAGTAATGCTGGTTCTCACTGCCTCCTGGAACCTCTTCAAATGCCCCAGACAATTTGGCCCTCTCTGCTTTCCTGCGGACTCCATCCTCAAAAGCACCTGTTTTCGCTTTCGGCATCCTCCGGAGCAAAAAAGACAAACGTCCAGCTTTTGCTGCCACAGCAAAGGTGCCAGCGGGGAAAAGTGATGCTACTCCGCATTGCCTCCTGGAACCTCTTCAAATGCCCCAGACAATTTGGCCCTCTCTGCTTTCCTGCAGACTCCATCCTCAAAAGCACCTGTTTTCGCTTTCGGCAACCTCCAGAGCAAAAAAGACAAACATCCAGCATTTGCTGCCACAGCAAAGGTGCCAGCGGGGAAAAGTGATGCTGGTTCTCACTGCCTCCTGGAACCTCTTCAAATGCCCCAGACAATTTGGCACTCTCTGCTTTCCTGCGGACTCCATCCTCAAAAGCACCTGTTTTCGCTTTCGGCATCCTCCGGAGCAAAAAAGACAAACGTCCAGCTTTTGCTGCCACAGCAAAGGTGCCAGCGGGGAAAAGTAATGCTGGTTCTCACTGCCTCCTGGAACCCTTTCAAATGCCACAGACAATTTGGCCTTCTCTGCTTTCCTGTGGACTCCATCCTCAAAAGCACCTGTTTTCGCTTTCGGCACCCTCCGGAGCAAAAAAGACAAACGTCCAGCTTTTGCTGCCACAGCAAAGTTGCCAGCAGAGAAAAATAATGCTGGTTCTCACTGCCTCCTGGAACTCTTTCAAATGCCACAGACAACTTGGCCCTCTCTGCTTTCCTGCGGACTCAATCCTCAAAAGCACCTGTTTTCACTTTCGGCGCCCTCCGGTGGTAAAAAGACAAACGTCCAGCTTTTGCTGCCACAGCAAAGGTGCCAGCGGGGAAAAGTGATGCTGCTTCTCACTGCCTCCTGGAACTCTTTCAAATGCCACAGACAATTTGGCACTCTCTGCTTTCCTGCGGACTCCATCCTCAAAAGCACCTGTTTTCGCTTTCGGCAACGTCAGGAGCAAAAAAGACAAACGTCCAGCTTTTGCTACCACAGCAAAGGTGCCAGCGGGGAAAAGTAATGCTGGTTCTCACTGCCTCCTGGAACTCTTTCAAATGCCACAGACAATTTGGCCCTCTCTGCTTTCCTGCGGACTCCATCCTCAAAAGCACCTGTTTTCGCTTTCGGCAGCCTCCGGAGCAAAAAATACAAACGTCCAGCATTTGCTGCCACAGCAAAGGTGCCAGCAGGGAAAAGTAATGCTGGTTCTCACTGCTTCCTGGAACTCTTTCAAATGCCACAGACAATTTGGCCCTCTCTGCTTTCCTGCGGACTCCGTCCTCAAAAGCACCTGTTTTCGCTTTCGGCAACCTCCGGAGCAAAAAAGACAAACGTCCAGCTTTTCCTGCCACAGCAAAGTTGCCAGCGGGGAAAAGTGATGCTGGTTCTCACTGCCTCCTGGAACCCCTTCAAATGCCCCAGACAATTTGGCCCTCTCTGCTTTCCTGCGGACTCCATCCTCAAAAGCACCTGTTTTCGCTTTCGGCAACCTCCGGAGCAAAATAGACAAACGTCCAGCTTTTGCTGCCACAGCAAAGGTGCCAGCGGGGAAAAGTAATGCTGGTTCTCACTGCCTCCTGGAACCCCTTCAAATGCCACAGACAATTTGGCCCTCTCTGCTTTCCTGCGGAATCCATCCTTAAAAGCACCTGTTTTCGCTTTCGGCAACCTCCGGAGCAAAAAAGACAAACGTCCAGCTTTTGCTGCCACAGCAAAAATGCCAGCGGGGAAAAGTGATGCTGGTTCTCACTGCCTCCTGGAACCTCTTTAAATGCCCCAGACAATTTGGCCCTCTCTGCTTTCCTGCGGACTCCATCCTCAAAAGCACCTGTTTTCGCTTTCGGCAGCCTCCGGAGCAAAAAAGACAAACGTCCAGGTTTTGCTGCCACAGCAAAGGTGCCAGCGGGGAAAAGTGATGCTGGTCCTCATTGCCTCCTGGAACCTCTTCAAATGCCCCAGACAATTTGGCCCTCTCTGCTTTCCTGCGGACTCCATCCTCAAAAGCACCTGTTTTCGCTTTCGGCAGCCTCCGGAGCAAAAAAGACAAACGTCCAGCTTTTGCTGCCACAGCAAAGGTGCCAGCGGGGAAAAGTGATGCTGGTTCTCACTGCCTCCTGGAACTCTTTCAAATGCCACAGACAATTTGGCCCTCTCTGCTTTCCTGCGGACTCCATCCTCAAAAGCACTTGTTTTCGCTTTCGGCAGCCTCCGGAGCAAAAAAGACAAACGTCCAGCTTTTGCTGCCACAGCAAAGGTGCCAGCGGGGAAAAGTGATGCTACTCCGCATTGCCTCCTGGAACCTCTTCAAATGCCCCAGACAATTTGGCCCTCTCTGCTTTCCTGCAGACTCCATCCTCAAAAGCACCTGTTTTCGCTTTCGGCAACCTCCAGAGCAAAAAAGACAAACGTCCAGCTTTTGCTGCCACAGCAAAGGTGCCAGCGGGGAAAAGTAATGCTGGTTCTCACTGTCTCCTGGAACCTCTTCAAATGCCCCAGACAATTTGGCCCTCTCTGCTTTCCTGCGGACTCCATCCTCAAAAGCACCTGTTTTCGCTTTCGGCAGCCTCCGGAGCAAAAAAGACAAACGTCCAGCTTTTGCTGCCACAGCAAAGGTGCCAGCGGGGAAAAGTAATGCTGGTTCTCACTGCCTTCTGGAACCCTTTCAAATGCCCCAGACAATTTGGCCCTCTCTGCTTTCCTGCGGACTCTATCCTCAAAAGCACCTTTTTTCTCTTTCGGCGCCCTCTGGTGGTAAAAAGACAAACGTCCAGCTTTTGCTGCCACAGCAAAGGTGCCAGCGGGGAAAAGTGATGCTGGTTCTCACTGCCTCCTGGAACTCTTTCAAATGCCACAGACAATTTGGCCCTCTCTGCTTTCCTGCGGACTCCATCCTCAAAAGCACTTGTTTTCGCTTTCGGCAGCCTCCGGAGCAAAAAAGACAAACGTCCAGCTTTTGCTGCCACAGCAAAGGTGCCAGCGGGGAAAAGTGATGCTACTCCGCATTGCCTCCTGGAACCTCTTCAAATGCCCCAGACAATTTGGCCCTCTCTGCTTTCCTGCAGACTCCATCCTCAAAAGCACCTGTTTTCGCTTTCGGCAACCTCCAGAGCAAAAAAGACAAACGTCCAGCATTTGCTGCCACAGCAAAGGTGCCAGCGGGGAAAAGTGATGCTGGTTCTCACTGCCTCCTGGAACCTCTTCAAATGCCCCAGACAATTTGGCCCTCTCTGCTTTCCTGCGGACTCCATCCTCAAAAGCACCTGTTTTCGCTTTCGGCAGCCTCCGGAGCAAAAAAGACAAACGTCCAGCTTTTGCTGCCACAGCAAAGGTGCCAGCGGGGAAAAGTAATGCTGGTTCTCACTGCCTCCTGGAACCCTTTCAAATGCCACAGACAACTTGGCCCTCTCTGCTTTCCTGCGGACTCAATCCTCAAAAGCACCTTTTTTCACTTTCGGCGCCCTCCGGTGGTAAAAAGACAAACGTCCAGCTTTTGCTGCCACAGCAAAGGTGCCAGCGGGGAAAAGTGATGCTGCTTCTCACTGCCTCCTGGAACTCTTTCAAATGCCACAGACAATTTGGCACTCTCTGCTTTCCTGCGGACTCCATCCTCAAAAGCACCTGTTTTCGCTTTCGGCAACGTCAGGAGCAAAAAAGACAAACGTCCAGCTTTTGCTACCACAGCAAAGGTGCCAGCGGGGAAAAGTAATGCTGGTTCTCACTGCCTCCTGGAACTCTTTCAAATGCCACAGACAATTTGGCCCTCTCTGCTTTCCTGCGGACTCCATCCTCAAAAGCACTTGTTTTCGCTTTCGGCAGCCTCCGGAGCAAAAAAGACAAACGTCCAGCTTTTGCTGCCACAGCAAAGGTGCCAGCGGGGAAAAGTGATGCTACTCCGCATTGCCTCCTGGAACCTCTTCAAATGCCCCAGACAATTTGGCCCTCTCTGCTTTCCTGCAGACTCCATCCTCAAAAGCACCTGTTTTCGCTTTCGGCATCCTCCGGAGCAAAAAAGACAAACGTCCAGCTTTTGCTGCCACAGCAAAGGTGCCAGCGGGGAAAAGTAATGCTGGTTCTCACTGCCTCCTGGAACCCTTTCAAATGCCACAGACAATTTGGCCCTCTCTGCTTTCCTGTGGACTCCATCCTCAAAAGCACCTGTTTTCGCTTTCGGCAGCCTCCGGAGCAAAAAAGACAAACGTCCAGCTTTTGCTTCCACAGCAAAGTTGCCAGCAGAGAAAAATAATGCTGGTTCTCACTGCCTCCTGGAACCCTTTCAAATGCCACAGACAATTTGGCCCTCTCTGCTTTCCTGCGGACTCCATCCTCAAAAGCACCTGTTTTCGCTTTCGGCAGCCTCCGGAGCAAAAAAGACAAACCTCCAGCTTTTGCTGCCACAGCAAAGGTGCCAGCGGGGAAAAGTGATGCTACTCCGCATTGCCTCCTGGAACCTCTTCAAATGCCCCAGACAATTTGGCCCTCTCTGCTTTCCTGCAGACTCCATCCTCAAAAGCACCTGTTTTCGCTTTCGGCAACCTCCAGAGCAAAAAAGACAAACGTCCAGCATTTGCTGCCACAGCAAAGGTGCCAGCGGGGAAAAGTGATGCTGGTTCTCACTGCCTCCTGGAACCTCTTCAAATGCCCCAGACAATTTGGCCCTCTCTGCTTTCCTGCGGACTCCATCCTCAAAAGCACCTGTTTTCGCTTTCGGCATCCTCCGGAGCAAAAAAGACAAACGTCCAGCTTTTGCTGCCACAGCAAAGGTGCCAGCGGGGAAAAGTAATGCTGGTTCTCACTGCCTCCTGGAACCCTTTCAAATGCCACAGACAATTTGGCCCTCTCTGCTTTCCTGTGGACTCCATCCTCAAAAGCACCTGTTTTCGCTTTCGGCGCCCTCCGGTGGTAAAAAGACAAACGTCCAGCTTTTGCTGCCACAGCAAAGGTGCCAGCGGGGAAAAGTGATGCTGCTTCTCACTGCCTCCTGGAACTCTTTCAAATGCCACAGACAATTTGGCACTCTCTGCTTTCCTGCGGACTCCATCCTCAAAAGCACCTGTTTTCGCTTTCGGCAACGTCAGGAGCAAAAAAGACAAACGTCCAGCTTTTGCTACCACAGCAAAGGTGCCAGCGGGGAAAAGTAATGCTGGTTCTCACTGCCTCCTGGAACTCTTTCAAATGCCCCAGACAATTTGGCCCTCTCTGCTTTCCTGCGGACTCCATCCTCAAAAGCACTTGTTTTCGCTTTCGGCAGCCTCCGGAGCAAAAAAGACAAACGTCCAGCTTTTGCTGCCACAGCAAAGGTGCCAGCGGGGAAAAGTGATGCTACTCCGCATTGCCTCCTGGAACCTCTTCAAATGCCCCAGACAATTTGGCCCTCTCTGCTTTCCTGCAGACTCCATCCTCAAAAGCACCTGTTTTCGCTTTCGGCAACCTCCAGAGCAAAAAAGACAAACGTCCAGCATTTGCTGCCACAGCAAAGGTGCCAGCGGGGAAAAGTGATGCTGGTTCTCACTGCCTCCTGGAACCTCTTCAAATGCCCCAGACAATTTGGCCCTCTCTGCTTTCCTGCGGACTCCATCCTCAAAAGCACCTGTTTTCGCTTTCGGCATCCTCCGGAGCAAAAAAGACAAACGTCCAGCTTTTGCTGCAACAGCAAAGGTGCCAGCGGGGAAAAGTAATGCTGGTTCTCACTGCCTCCTGGAACCCTTTCAAATGCCACAGACAATTTGGCCCTCTCTGCTTTCCTGTGGACTCCATCCTCAAAAGCACCTGTTTTCGCTTTCGGCAGCCTCCGGAGCAAAAAAGACAAACGTCCAGCTTTTGCTTCCACAGCAAAGTTGCCAGCAGAGAAAAATAATGCTGGTTCTCACTGCCTCCTGGAACTCTTTCAAATGCCACAGACAACTTGGCCCTCTCTGCTTTCCTGCGGACTCAATCCTCAAAAGAACCTTTTTTCACTTTCGGCGCCCTCCGGTGGTAAAAAGACAAACGTCCAGCTTTTGCTGCCACAGCAAAGGTGCCAGCGGGGAAAAGTGATGCTGCTTCTCACTGCCTCCTGGAACTCTTTCAAATGCCACAGACAATTTGGCACTCTCTGCTTTCCTGCGGACTCCATCCTCAAAAGCACCTGTTTTCGCTTTCGGCAACGTCAGGAGCAAAAAAGACAAACGTCCAGCTTTTGCTACCACAGCAAAGGTGCCAGCGGGGAAAAGTAATGCTGGTTCTCACTGCCTCCTGGAACTCTTTCAAATGGCCTAGACAATTTGGCCCTCTCTGCTTTCCTGCGGACTCCATCCTCAAAAGCACCTGTTTTCGCTTTCGGCAGCCCCCAGAACAAAAAAGACAAACGTCCAGCTTTTGCTGCCACAGCAAAGGTGCCAGCGGGGAAAAGTGATGCTGGTCCTCACTGCCTTCTGGAACCCTTTCAAATGCCACAGACAATTTGGCCCTCTCTGCTTTCCTGCGGACTCCATCCTCAAAAGCACCTGTTTTCGCTTTCGGCAGACTCCGGAGCAAAAAAGACAAACGTCCAGCTTTTGCTGCCAAAGCAAAGGTGCCAGCGGGGAAAAGTGATGCTGGTCCTCATTGCCTCCTGGAACCTCTTCAAATGCCACAGACAATTTGGCCCTCTCTGCTTTCCTGCGGACTCCATCCTCAAAAGCACCTTTTTTCGCTTTCGGCCACCTCCGGAGCAAAAAAGACAAACGTCCAGCTTTTGCTGCCACAGCAAAGGTGCCAGCGGAAAAAAGTAATGCTGGTTCTCACTGTCTCCTGGAACCTCTTCAAATGCCCCAGACAATTTGGCCCTCTCTGCTTTCCTGCGGACTCCATCCTCAAAAGCACCTGTTTTCGCTTTCGGCATCCTCCGGAGCAAAAAAGACAAACGTCCAGCTTTTGCTGCCACAGCAAAGGTGCCAGCGGGGAAAAGTAGTGCTGGTTCTCACTGCCTCCTGGAACCCTTTCAAATGGCCTAGACAATTTGGCCCTCTCTGCTTTCCTGCGGACTCCATCCTCAAAAGCACCTTTTTTCGCTTTCGGCCACCTCCAGAGCAAAAAAGACAAACGTCCAGCTTTTGCTGCCACAGCAAAGGTGCCAGCGGGGAAAAGTAATGCTGGTTCTCACTGCCTCCTGGAACCTCTTCAAATGCCCCAGACAATTTGGCCCTCTCTGCTTTCCTGCGGACTCTATCCTCAAAAGTACCTGTTTTCGCTTTCGGCAAACTCCGGAGCAAAAAAGACAAACGTCCAGCTTTTGCTGCCACAGTAAAGGTGCCAGCAGGGAAAAGTAATGCTGGTTCTCACTGCCTCCTGGAACCCTTTCAAATGCCACAGACAATTTGGCCCTCTCTACTTTCCTGCGGACTACATCCTCAAAAGCACCTTTTTTCTCTTTCGGCAACCTCCGGAGCAAAAAAGACAAACGTCCAGCTTTTGCTGCCACAGCAAAGGTGCCAGCGGAGAAAAGTAATGCTGGTTCTCACTGCCTCCTGGAACCCTTTCAAATGCCACAGACAATTTGGCCCTCTCTGCTTTCCTGCGGACTCCATCCTCAAAAGCACCTTTTTTCGCTTTCGGCCACCTCCGGAGCAAAAAAGACAAACGTCCAGCTTTTGCTGCCACAGCAAAGGTGCCAGCGGGGAAAAGTAATGCTGGTTCTCACTGCCTCCTGGAACCTCTTCAAATGCCCCAGACAATTTGGCCCTCTCTGCTTTCCTGCGGACTCCATCCTCAAAAGCACCTGTTTTCGCTTTCGGCATCCTCCGGAGCAAAAAAGACAAACGTCCAGCTTTTGCTGCCACAGCAAAGGTGCCAGCGGGGAAAAGTAATGCTGGTTCTCACTGCCTCCTGGAACCTCTTCAAATGCCCCAGACAATTTGGCCCTCTCTGCTTTCCTGCGGACTCCATCCTCAAAAGCACCTGTTTTCGCTTTCGGCATCCTCCGGAGCAAAAAAGACAAACGTCCAGGTTTTGCTGCCACAGCAAAGGTGCCAGCGGGGAAAAGTGATGCTGGTCCTCACTGCCTCCTGGAACCCTTTCAAATGGCCTAGACAATTTGGCCCTCTCTGCTTTCCTGCGGACTCCATCCTCAAAAGCACCTTTTTTCGCTTTCGGCCACCTCCGGAGCAAAAAAGACAAACGTCCAGCTTTTGCTGCCACAGCAAAGGTGCCAGCGGGGAAAAGTAATGCTGGTTCTCACTGCCTCCTGGAACCTCTTCAAATGCCCCAGACAATTTGGCCCTCTCTGCTTTCCTGCGGACTCTATCCTCAAAAGCACCTGTTTTCGCTTTCGGCAAACTCCGGAGCAAAAAAGACAAACGTCCAGCTTTTGCTGCCACAGTAAAGGTGCCAGCAGGGAAAAGTAATGCTGGTTCTCACTGCCTCCTGGAACCCTTTCAAATGCCACAGACAATTTGGCCCTCTCTACTTTCCTGCGGACTACATCCTCAAAAGCACCTTTTTTCTCTTTCGGCAACCTCCGGAGCAAAAAAGACAAACGTCCAGCTTTTGCTGCCACATCAAAGGTGCCAGCGGAGAAAACTAATGCTGGTTCTCACTGCCTCCTGGAACCCTTTCAAATGCCACAGACAATTTGGCCCTCTCTGCTTTCCTGCGGACTCCATCCTCAAAAGCACCTTTTTTCGCTTTCGGCCACCTCCGGAGCAAAAAAGACAAACGTCCAGCTTTTGCTGCCACAGCAAAGGTGCCAGCGGGGAAAAGTAATGCTGGTTCTCACTGCCTCCTGGAACCTCTTCAAATGCCCCAGACAATTTGGCCCTCTCTGCTTTCCTGCGGACTCCATCCTCAAAAGCACCTGTTTTCGCTTTCGGCAGCCTCCGGAGCAAAAAAGACAAACGTCCAGCTTTTGCTGCCACAGCAAAGGTGCCAGCGGGGAAAAGTGATGCTACTCCGCATTGCCTCCTGGAACCTCTTCAAATGCCCCAGACAATTTGGCCCTCTCTGCTTTCCTGCAGACTCCATCCTCAAAAGCACCTGTTTTCGCTTTCGGCAACCTCCAGAGCAAAAAAGACAAACGTCCAGCATTTGCTGCCACAGCAAAGGTGCCAGCGGGGAAAAGTGATGCTGGTTCTCACTGCCTCCTGGAACCTCTTCAAATGCCCCAGACAATTTGGCACTCTCTGCTTTCCTGCGGACTCCATCCTCAAAAGCACCTGTTTTCGCTTTCGGCAGCCTCCGGAGCAAAAAAGACAAACGTCCAGCTTTTGCTGCCACAGCAAAGGTGCCAGCGGGGAAAAGTAATGCTGGTTCTCACTGCCTCCTGGAACCCTTTCAAATGCCACAGACAATTTGGCCTTCTCTGCTTTCCTGTGGACTCCATCCTCAAAAGCACCTGTTTTCGCTTTCGGCACCCTCCGGAGCAAAAAAGACAAACGTCCAGCTTTTGCTGCCACAGCAAAGTTGCCAGCAGAGAAAAATAATGCTGGTTCTCACTGCCTCCTGGAACTCTTTCAAATGCCACAGACAACTTGGCCCTCTCTGCTTTCCTGCGGACTCAATCCTCAAAAGCACCTTTTTTCACTTTCGGCGCCCTCCGGTGGTAAAAAGACAAACGTCCAGCTTTTGCTGCCACAGCAAAGGTGCCAGCGGGGAAAAGTGATGCTGCTTCTCACTGCCTCCTGGAACTCTTTCAAATGCCACAGACAATTTGGCACTCTCTGCTTTCCTGCGGACTCCATCCTCAAAAGCACCTGTTTTCGCTTTCGGCAACGTCAGGAGCAAAAAAGACAAACGTCCAGCTTTTGCTACCACAGCAAAGGTGCCAGCGGGGAAAAGTAATGCTGGTTCTCACTGCCTCCTGGAACTCTTTCAAATGCCACAGACAATTTGGCCCTCTCTGCTTTCCTGCGGACTCCATCCTCAAAAGCACTTGTTTTCGCTTTCGGCAGCCTCCGGAGCAAAAAAGACAAACGTCCAGCTTTTGCTGCCACAGCAAAGGTGCCAGCGGGGAAAAGTGATGCTACTCCGCATTGCCTCCTGGAACCTCTTCAAATGCCCCAGACAATTTGGCCCTCTCTGCTTTCTTGCAGACTCCATCCTCAAAAGCACCTGTTTTCGCTTTCGGCAACCTCCAGAGCAAAAAAGACAAACGTCCAGCATTTGCTGCCACAGCAAAGGTGCCAGCGGGGAAAAGTGATGCTGGTTCTCACTGCCTCCTGGAACCTCTTCAAATGCCCCAGACAATTTGGCCCTCTCTGCTTTCCTGCGGACTCCATCCTCAAAAGCACCTGTTTTCGCTTTCGGCATCCTCCGGAGCAAAAAAGACAAACGTCCAGCTTTTGCTGCCACAGCAAAGGTGCCAGCAGGGAAAAGTAATGCTGGTTCTCACTGCCTCCTGGAACCCTTTCAAATGCCACAGACAATTTGGCCCTCTCTGCTTTCCTGTGGACTCCATCCTCAAAAGCACCTGTTTTCGCTTTCGGCAGCCTCCGGAGCAAAAAAGACAAACGTCCAGCTTTTGCTGCCACAGCAAAGTTGCCAGCAGAGAAAAATAATGCTGGTTCTCACTGCCTCCTGGAACTCTTTCAAATGCCACAGACAACTTGGCCCTCTCTGCTTTCCTGCGGACTCAATCCTCAAAAGCACCTGTTTTCGCTTTCGGCAGCCTCCGGAGCAAAAAAGACAAACGTCCAGCTTTTGCTGCCACAGCAAAGGTGCCAGCGGAAAAAAGTAATGCTGGTTCTCACTGCCTCCTGGAACCTCTTCAAATGCCCCAGACAATTTGGCCCTCTCTGCTTTCCTGCGGACTCCATCCTCAAAAGCACCTGTTTTCGCTTTCGGCAGCCTCCGGAGCAAAAAAGACAAACGTCCAGCTTTTGCTGCCACAGCAAAGGTGCCAGCGGGGAAAAGTGATGCTGGTCCTCATTGCCTCCTGGAACCTCTTCAAATGCCCCAGACAATTTGGCCCTCTCTGCTTTCCTGCGGACTCCATCCTCAAAAGCACCTTTTTTCGCTTTCGGCCACCTCCGGAGCAAAAAAGACAAACGTCCAGCTTTTGCTGCGACAGCAAAGGTGCCAGCGGAAAAAAGTAATGCTGGTTCTCACTGCCTCCTGGAACCTCTTCAAATACCCCAGACAATTTGGCCCTCTCTGCTTTCCTGCGGACTCTATCCTCAAAAGCACCTGTTTTCGCTTTCGGCAAACTCCGGAGCAAAAAAGACAAACGTCCAGCTTTTGCTGCCACAGTAAAGGTGCCAGCAGGGAAAAGTAATGCTGGTTCTCTCTGCCTCCTGGAACCCTTTCAAATGCCCCAGACAATTTGGCCCTCTCTACTTTCCTGCGGACTACATCATCAAAAGCACCTTTTTTCTCTTTCGGCAACCTCCGGAGCAAAAAAGACAAACGTCCAGCTTTTGCTGCCACAGCAAAGGTGCCAGCGGGGAAAACTAATGCTGGTTCTCACTGCCTCCTGGAACCCTTTCAAATGCCACAGACAATTTGGCCCTCTCTGCTTTCCTGCGGACTCCATCCTCAAAAGCACCTTTTTTCGCTTTCGGCCACCTCCGGAGCAAAAAAGACAAACGTCCAGCTTTTGCTGCCACAGCAAAGGTGCCAGCGGGGAAAAGTAATGCTGGTTCTCACTGCCTCCTGGAACCTCTTCAAATGCCCCAGACAATTTGGCCCTCTCTGCTTTCCTGCGGACTCTATCCTCAAAAGCACCTGTTTTCGCTTTCGGCAAACTCCGGAGCAAAAAAGACAAACGTCCAGCTTTTGCTGCCACAGCAAAGGTGCCAGCGGGGAAAAGTAGTGCTGGTTCTCACTGCCTCCTGGAACCCTTTCAAATGGCCTAGACAATTTGGCCCTCTCTGCTTTCCTGCGGACTCCATCCTCAAAAGCACCTTTTTTCGCTTTCGGCCACCTCCGGAGCAAAAAAGACAAACGTCCAGCTTTTGCTGCCACAGCAAAGGTGCCAGCGGGGAAAAGTAATGCTGGTTCTCACTGCCTCCTGGAACCTCTTCAAATGCCCCAGACAATTTGGCCCTCTCTGCTTTCCTGCGGACTCTATCCTCAAAAGCACCTGTTTTCGCTTTCGGTAAACTCCGGAGCAAAAAAGACAAACGTCCAGCTTTTGCTGCCACAGTAAAGGTGCCAGCAGGGAAAAGTAATGCTGGTTCTCACTGCCTCCTGGAACCCTTTCAAATGCCACAGACAATTTGGCCCTCTCTACTTTCCTGCGGACTACATCATCAAAAGCACCTTTTTTCTCTTTCGGCAACCTCCGGAGCAAAAAAGACAAACGTCCAGCTTTTGCTGCCACAGCAAAGGTGCCAGCGGAGAAAACTAATGCTGGTTCTCACTGCCTCCTGGAACCCTTTCAAATGCCACAGACAATTTGGCCCTCTCTGCTTTCCTGCGGACTCCATCCTCAAAAGCACCTTTTTTCGCTTTCGGCCACCTCCGGAGCAAAAAAGACAAACGTCCAGCTTTTGCTGCCACAGCAAAGGTGCCAGCGGGGAAAAGTAATGCTGGTTCTCACTGCCTCCTGGAACCTCTTCAAATGCCCCAGACAATTTGGCCCTCTCTGCTTTCCTGCGGACTCTATCCTCAAAAGCACCTGTTTTCGCTTTCGGCAAACTCCGGAGCAAAAAAGACAAACGTCCAGCTTTTGCTGCCACAGCAAAGGTGCCAGCGGGGAAAAGTGATGCTGGTCCTCATTGCCTCCTGGAACCTCTTCAAATGCCCCAGACAATTTGGCCCTCTCTGCTTTCCTGCGGACTCCATCCTCAAAAGCACCTTTTTTCGTTTTCGGCCACCTCCGGAGCAAAAAAGACAAACGTCCAGCTTTTGCTGCCACAGCAAAGGTGCCAGCGGGGAAAAGTAATGCTGGTTCTCACTGCCTCCTGGAACCTCTTCAAATGCCCCAGACAATTTGGCCCTCTCTGCTTTCCTGCGGACTCCATCCTCAAAAGCACCTGTTTTCGCTTTCGGCATCCTCCGGAGCAAAAAAGACAAACGTCCAGCTTTTGCTGCCACAGCAAAGGTGCCAGCGGGGAAAAGTAGTGCTGGTTCTCACTGCCTCCTGGAACCCTTTCAAATGGCCTAGACAATTTGGCCCTCTCTGCTTTCCTGCGGACTCCATCCTCAAAAGCACCTTTTTTCGCTTTCGGCCACCTCCGGAGCAAAAAAGACAAACGTCCAGCTTTTGCTGCCACAGCAAAGGTGCCAGCGGGGAAAAGTAATGCTGGTTCTCACTGCCTCCTGGAACCTCTTCAAATGCCCCAGACAATTTGGCCCTCTCTGCTTTCCTGCGGACTCTATCCTCAAAAGCACCTGTTTTCGCTTTCGGCAAACTCCGGAGCAAAAAAGACAAACGTCCAGCTTTTGCTGCCACAGTAAAGGTGCCAGCAGGGAAAAGTAATGCTGGTTCTCACTGCCTCCTGGAACCCTTTCAAAAGCCACAGACAATTTGGCCCTCTCTACTTTCCTGCGGACTACATCCTCAAAAGCACCTTTTTTCTCTTTCGGCAACCTCCGGAGCAAAAAAGACAAACGTCCAGCTTTTGCTGCCACAGCAAAGGTGCCAGCGGGGAAAACTAATGCTGGTTCTCACTGCCTCCTGGAACCCTTTCAAATGCCACAGACAATTTGGCCCTCTCTGCTTTCCTGCGGACTCCATCCTCAAAAGCACCTTTTTTCGCTTTCGGCCACCTCCGGAGCAAAAAAGACAAACGTCCAGCTTTTGCTGCCACAGCAAAGGTGCCAGCGGGGAAAAGTAATGCTGGTTCTCACTGCCTCCTGGAACCTCTTCAAATGCCCCAGACAATTTGGCCCTCTCTGCTTTCCTGCGGACTCTATCCTCAAAAGCACCTGTTTTCGCTTTCGGCAAACTCCGGAGCAAAAAAGACAAACGTCCAGCTTTTGCTGCCACAGCAAAGGTGCCAGCGGGGAAAAGTAGTGCTGGTTCTCACTGCCTCCTGGAACCCTTTCAAATGGCCTAGACAATTTGGCCCTCTCTGCTTTCCTGCGGACTCCATCCTCAAAAGCACCTTTTTTCGCTTTCGGCCACCTCCGGAGCAAAAAAGACAAACGTCCAGCTTTTGCTGCCACAGCAAAGGTGCCAGCGGGGAAAAGTAATGCTGGTTCTCACTGCCTCCTGGAACCTCTTCAAATGCCCCAGACAATTTGGCCCTCTCTGCTTTCCTGCGGACTCTATCCTCAAAAGCACCTGTTTTCGCTTTCGGCAAACTCCGGAGCAAAAAAGACAAACGTCCAGCTTTTGCTGCCACAGCAAAGGTGCCAGCGGGGAAAAGTAGTGCTGGTTCTCACTGCCTCCTGGAACCCTTTCAAATGGCCTAGACAATTTGGCCCTCTCTGCTTTCCTGCGGACTCCATCCTCAAAAGCACCTTTTTTCGCTTTCGGCCACCTCCGGAGCAAAAAAGACAAACGTCCAGCTTTTGCTGCCACAGCAAAGGTGCCAGCGGGGAAAAGTAATGCTGGTTCTCACTGCCTCCTGGAACCTCTTCAAATGCCCCAGACAATTTGGCCCTCTCTGCTTTCCTGCGGACTCTATCCTCAAAAGCACCTGTTTTCGCTTTCGGTAAACTCCGGAGCAAAAAAGACAAACGTCCAGCTTTTGCTGCCACAGTAAAGGTGCCAGCAGGGAAAAGTAATGCTGGTTCTCACTGCCTCCTGGAACCCTTTCAAATGCCACAGACAATTTGGCCCTCTCTACTTTCCTGCGGACTACATCATCAAAAGCACCTTTTTTCTCTTTCGGCAACCTCCGGAGCAAAAAAGACAAACGTCCAGCTTTTGCTGCCACAGCAAAGGTGCCAGCGGAGAAAACTAATGCTGGTTCTCACTGCCTCCTGGAACCCTTTCAAATGCCACAGACAATTTGGCCCTCTCTGCTTTCCTGCGGACTCCATCCTCAAAAGCACCTTTTTTCGCTTTCGGCCACCTCCGGAGCAAAAAAGACAAACGTCCAGCTTTTGCTGCCACAGCAAAGGTGCCAGCGGGGAAAAGTAATGCTGGTTCTCACTGCCTCCTGGAACCTCTTCAAATGCCCCAGACAATTTGGCCCTCTCTGCTTTCCTGCGGACTCTATCCTCAAAAGCACCTGTTTTCGCTTTCGGCAAACTCCGGAGCAAAAAAGACAAACGTCCAGCTTTTGCTGCCACAGCAAAGGTGCCAGCGGGGAAAAGTGATGCTGGTCCTCATTGCCTCCTGGAACCTCTTCAAATGCCCCAGACAATTTGGCCCTCTCTGCTTTCCTGCGGACTCCATCCTCAAAAGCACCTTTTTTCGTTTTCGGCCACCTCCGGAGCAAAAAAGACAAACGTCCAGCTTTTGCTGCCACAGCAAAGGTGCCAGCGGGGAAAAGTAATGCTGGTTCTCACTGCCTCCTGGAACCTCTTCAAATGCCCCAGACAATTTGGCCCTCTCTGCTTTCCTGCGGACTCCATCCTCAAAAGCACCTGTTTTCGCTTTCGGCATCCTCCGGAGCAAAAAAGACAAACGTCCAGCTTTTGCTGCCACAGCAAAGGTGCCAGCGGGGAAAAGTAGTGCTGGTTCTCACTGCCTCCTGGAACCCTTTCAAATGGCCTTGACAATTTGGCCCTCTCTGCTTTCCTGCGGACTCCATCCTCAAAAGCACCTTTTTTCGCTTTCGGCCACCTCCGGAGCAAAAAAGACAAACGTCCAGCTTTTGCTGCCACAGCAAAGGTGCCAGCGGGGAAAAGTAATGCTGGTTCTCACTGCCTCCTGGAACCTCTTCAAATGCCCCAGACAATTTGGCCCTCTCTGCTTTCCTGCGGACTCTATCCTCAAAAGCACCTGTTTTCGCTTTCGGCAAACTCCGGAGCAAAAAAGACAAACGTCCAGCTTTTGCTGCCACAGTAAAGGTGCCAGCAGGGAAAAGTAATGCTGGTTCTCACTGCCTCCTGGAACCCTTTCAAAAGCCACAGACAATTTGGCCCTCTCTACTTTCCTGCGGACTACATCCTCAAAAGCACCTTTTTTCTCTTTCGGCAACCTCCGGAGCAAAAAAGACAAACGTCCAGCTTTTGCTGCCACAGCAAAGGTGCCAGCGGAGAAAACTAATGCTGGTTCTCACTGCCTCCTGGAACCCTTTCAAATGCCACAGACAATTTGGCCCTCTCTGCTTTCCTGCGGACTCCATCCTCAAAAGCACCTTTTTTCGCTTTCGGCCACCTCCGGAGCAAAAAAGACAAACGTCCAGCTTTTGCTGCCACAGCAAAGGTGCCAGCGGGGAAAAGTAATGCTGGTTCTCACTGCCTCCTGGAACCTCTTCAAATGCCCCAGACAATTTGGCCCTCTCTGCTTTCCTGCGGACTCCATCCTCAAAAGCACCTGTTTTCGCTTTCGGCAGCCTCCGGAGCAAAAAAGACAAACGTCCAGCTTTTGCTGCCACAGCAAAGGTGCCAGCGGGGAAAAGTAATGCTGGTTCTCACTGCCTCCTGGAACCTCTTCAAATGCCCCAGACGATTTGGCCCTCTCTGCTTTCCTGCGGACTCCATCCTCAAAAGCACCTGTTTTCGCTTTCGGCAACCTCAGGAGCAAAAAAGACAAACGTCCAGCTTTTGCTGCCACAGCAAAGGTGCCAGCGGAAAAAAGTAATGCTGGTTCTCACTGCCTCCTGGAACCTCTTCAAATGCCCCAGACAATTTGGCCCTCTCTGCTTTCCTGCGGACTCCATCCTCAAAAGCACCTGTTTTCGCTTTCGGCAGCCTCCGGAGCAAAAAAGACAAACGTCCATCTTTTGCTGCCACAGCAAAGGTGCCAGCGGGGAAAAGTAATGCTGGTTCTCACTGTCTCCTGGAACCTCTTCAAATGCCCCAGACAATTTGGCCCTCTTTGCTTTCCTGCGGACTCCATCCTCAAAAGCACCTGTTTTCGCTTTCGGCAGCCTCCGGAGCAAAAAATACAAACGTCCAGGTTTTGCTGCCACAGCAAAGGTGCCAGCGGGGAAAAGTAATGCTGGTTCTCACTGCTTCCTGGAACTCTTTCAAATGCCACAGACAATTTGGCCCTCTCTGCTTTCCTGCGGACTCCGTCCTCAAAAGCACCTGTTTTCGCTTTCGGCAGCCTCCGGAGCAAAAAAGACAAACGTCCAGCTTTTGCTGCCACAGCAAAGGTGCCAGCGGGGAAAAGTAATGCTGGTTCTCACTGCCTCCTGGAACCCCTTCAAATGCCACAGACAATTTGGCCCTCTCTGCTTTCCTGCGGACTCCATCCTCAAAAGCACCTGTTTTCGCTTTCGGCAGCCTCCGGAGCAAAAAAGACAAACGTCCAGGTTTTGCTGCCACAGCAAAGGTGCCAGCGGGGAAAAGTGATGCTACTCCGCATTGCCTCCTGGAACCTCTTCAAATGCCCCAGACAATTTGGCCCTCTCTGCTTTCCTGCGGACTCCATCCTCAAAAGCACCTGTTTTCGCTTTCGGCAGCCTCCGGAGCAAAAAAGACAAACGTCCAGCTTTTGCTGCCACAGCAAAGGTGCCAGCGGGGAAAAGTAATGCTGGTTCTCACTGCCTTCTGGAACCCTTTCAAATGCCCCAGACAATTTGGCCCTCTCTGCTTTCCTGCGGACTCTATCCTCAAAAGCACCTTTTTTCTCTTTCGGCGCCCTCCGGTGGTAAAAAGACAAACGTCCAGCTTTTGCTGCCACAGCAAAGGTGCCAGCGGGGAAAAGTGATGCTGGTTCTCACTGCCTCCTGGAACTCTTTCAAATGCCACAGACAATTTGGCCCTCTCTGCTTTCCTGCGGACTCCATCCTCAAAAGCACCTGTTTTCGCTTTCGGCAGCCTCCGGAGCAAAAAAGACAAACGTCCAGCTTTTGCTGCCACAGCAAAGGTGCCAGCGGGGAAAAGTGATGCTACTCCGCATTGCCTCCTGGAACCTCTTCAAATGCCCCAGACAATTTGGCACTCTCTGCTTTCCTGCAGACTCCATCCTCAAAAGCACCTGTTTTCGCTTTCGGCAACCTCCAGAGCAAAAAAGACAAACGTCCAGCATTTGCTGCCACAGCAAAGGTGCCAGCGGGGAAAAGTGATGCTGGTTCTCACTGCCTCCTGGAACCCCTTCAAATGCCCCAGACAATTTGGCCCTCTCTGCTTTCCTGCGGACTCCATCCTCAAAAGCACCTTTTTTCGCTTTCGGCATCTTAAGGAGCAAAAAAGACAAACGTCCAGCTTTTGCTGCCACAGCAAAGGTGCCAGCGGGGAACAGTAATGCTGGTTCTCACTGCCTCCTGGAACCTCTTCAAATGCCCCAGACAATTTGGCCCTCTCTGCTTTCCTGCGGACTCCATCCTCAAAAGCACCTGTTTTCGCTTTTGGCAGCCTCCGGAGCAAAATAACAAACGTCCAGCTTTTGCTGCCACAGTAAAGGTGCCAGCAGGGAAAAGTAATGCTGGTTCTCACTGCCTCCTGGAACCCTTTAAAATGCCACAGACAATTTGGCCCTCTCTGCTTTCCTGCGGACTCCATCCTCAAAAGCACCTGTTTTCGCTTTCGGCAGCCTCCGGAGCAAAAAAGACAAACGTCCAGCTTTTGCTGCCACAGCAAAGGTGCCAGCGGAAAAAAGTAATGCTGGTTCTCACTGCCTCCTGGAACCTCTTCAAATGCCCCAAACAATTTGGCCCTCTCTGCTTTCCTGCGGACTCCATCCTCAAAAGCACCTGTTTTCGCTTTCGGCAGCCTCCGGAGCAAAAAAGACAAACGTCCAGCTTTTGCTGCCACAGCAAAGGTGCCAGCGGGGAAAAGTGATGCTGGTTCTCACTGCCTCCTGGAACTCTTTCAAATGCCACAGACAATTTGGCCCTCTCTGCTTTCCTGCGGACTCCATCCTCAAAAGCACCTGTTTTCGCTTTCGGCAGCCCCCAGAGCAAAAAAGAAAAACGTCCAGCTTTTGCTGCCACAGCAAAGGTGCCAGCGGGGAAAAGTAATGCTGTTCTCACTGTCTCCTGGAACCTCTTCAAATGCCCCAGACAATTTGGCCCTCTCTGCTTTCCTGCGGACTCCATCCTCAAAAGCACCTTTTTTCGCTTTCGGCAACCTCAGGAGCAAAAAAGACAAACGTCCAGCATTTGCTGCCACAGCAAAGGTGCCAGCGGGGAAAAGTAATGCTGGTTCTCACTGTCTCCTGGAACCTCTTCAAATGCCCCAGACAATTTGGCCCTCTCTGCTTTCCTGCGGACTCCATCCTCAAAAGCACCTGTTTTCGCTTTCGGCATCCTACGGAGCAAAAAAGACAAACGTCCAGCTTTTGCTGCCACAGCAAAGGTGCCAGCGGGGAAAAGTAATGCTGGTTCTCACTGCCTCCTGGAACTCTTTCAAATGCCACAGACAATTTGGCCCTCTCTGCTTTCCTGCGGACTCCATCCTCAAAAGCACCTGTTTTCACTTTCGGCAGCCCCCAGAGCAAAAAAGACAAACGTCCAGCTTTTGCTGCCACAGCAAAGGTGCCAGCGGGGAAAAGTAATGCTGGTTCTCACTGCGTCCTGGAACTCTTTCAAATGCCACAGACAATTTGGCCCTCTCTGCTTTCCTGCGGACTCCGTCCTCAAAAGCACCTGTTTTCGCTTTCGGCATCTTAAGGAGCAAAAAAGACAAACGTCCAGGTTTTGCTGCCACAGCAAAGGTGCCAGCGGGGAACAGTAATGCTGGTTCTCACTGCTTCCTGGAACCTCTTCAAATGCCACAGACAATTTGGCCCTCTCTGCTTTCCTGCGGACTCCATCCTCAAAAGCACCTGTTTTCGCTTTCGGCAACCTCCGGAGCAAAAAAGACAAACGTCCAGCTTTTGCTGCCACAGCAAAGGTGCCAGCGGGGAAAAGTGATGCTGGTCCTCACTGCCTCCTGGAACCTCTTCAAATGCCACAGACAATTTGGCCCTCTCTGCTTTCCTGCGGACTCCATCCTCAAAAGCACCTGTTTTCGCTTTCGGCAGCCTCCGGAGCAAAAAATACAAACGTCCAGGTTTTGCTGCCACAGCAAAGGTGCCAGCGGGGAAAAGTAATGCTGGTTCTCACTGCTTCCTGGAACTCTTTCAAATGCCACAGACAATTTGGCCCTCTCTGCTTTCCTGCGGACTCCGTCCTCAAAAGCACCTGTTTTCGCTTTCGGCAGCCTCCGGAGCAAAAAAGACAAACGTCCAGCTTTTGCTGCCACAGCAAAGGTGCCAGCGGGGAAAAGTAATGCTGGTTCTCACTGCCTCCTGGAACCCCTTCAAATGCCACAGACAATTTGGCCCTCTCTGCTTTCCTGCGGACTCCATCCTCAAAAGCACCTGTTTTCGCTTTCGGCAGCCTCCGGAGCAAAAAAGACAAACGTCCAGGTTTTGCTGCCACAGCAAAGGTGCCAGCGGGGAAAAGTGATGCTACTCCGCATTGCCTCCTGGAACCTCTTCAAATGCCCCAGACAATTTGGCCCTCTCTGCTTTCCTGCGGACTCCATCCTCAAAAGCACCTGTTTTCGCTTTCGGCAGCCTCCGGAGCAAAAAAGACAAACGTCCAGCTTTTGCTGCCACAGCAAAGGTGCCAGCGGGGAAAAGTAATGCTGGTTCTCACTGCCTTCTGGAACCCTTTCAAATGCCCCAGACAATTTGGCCCTCTCTGCTTTCCTGCGGACTCTATCCTCAAAAGCACCTGTTTTCGCTTTCGGCAGCCTCCGGAGCAAAAAAGACAAACGTCCAGCTTTTGCTGCCACAGCAAAGGTGCCAGCGGAAAAAAGTAATGCTGGTTCTCACTGCCTCCTGGAACCTCTTCAAATGCCCCAAACAATTTGGCCCTCTCTGCTTTCCTGCGGACTCCATCCTCAAAAGCACCTGTTTTCGCTTTCGGCAGCCTCCGGAGCAAAAAAGACAAACGTCCAGCTTTTGCTGCCACAGCAAAGGTGCCAGCGGGGAAAAGTGATGCTGGTTCTCACTGCCTCCTGGAACTCTTTCAAATGCCACAGACAATTTGGCCCTCTCTGCTTTCCTGCGGACTCCATCCTCAAAAGCACCTGTTTTCGCTTTCGGCAGCCCCCAGAGCAAAAAAGAAAAACGTCCAGCTTTTGCTGCCACAGCAAAGGTGCCAGCGGGGAAAAGTAATGCTGTTCTCACTGTCTCCTGGAACCTCTTCAAATGCCCCAGACAATTTGGCCCTCTCTGCTTTCCTGCGGACTCCATCCTCAAAAGCACCTTTTTTCGCTTTCGGCAACCTCAGGAGCAAAAAAGACAAACGTCCAGCATTTGCTGCCACAACAAAGGTGCCAGCGGGGAAAAGTAATGCTGGTTCTCACTGTCTCCTGGAACCTCTTCAAATGCCCCAGACAATTTGGCCCTCTCTGCTTTCCTGCGGACTCCATCCTCAAAAGCACCTGTTTTCGCTTTCGGCATCCTACGGAGCAAAAAAGACAAACGTCCAGCTTTTGCTGCCACAGCAAAGGTGCCAGCGGGGAAAAGTAATGCTGGTTCTCACTGCCTCCTGGAACTCTTTCAAATGCCACAGACAATTTGGCCCTCTCTGCTTTCCTGCGGACTCCATCCTCAAAAGCACCTGTTTTCACTTTCGGCAGCCCCCAGAGCAAAAAAGACAAACGTCCAGCTTTTGCTGCCACAGCAAAGGTGCCAGCGGGGAAAAGTAATGCTGGTTCTCACTGCGTCCTGGAACTCTTTCAAATGCCACAGACAATTTGGCCCTCTCTGCTTTCCTGCGGACTCCGTCCTCAAAAGCACCTGTTTTCGCTTTCGGCATCTTAAGGAGCAAAAAAGACAAACGTCCAGGTTTTGCTGCCACAGCAAAGGTGCCAGCGGGGAACAGTAATGCTGGTTCTCACTGATTCCTGGAACCTCTTCAAATGCCACAGACAATTTGGCCCTCTCTGCTTTCCTGCGGACTCCATCCTCAAAAGCACCTGTTTTCGCTTTCGGCAACCTCCGGAGCAAAAAAGACAAACGTCCAGCTTTTGCTGCCACAGCAAAGGTGCCAGCGGGGAAAAGTGATGCTGGTCCTCACTGCCTCCTGGAACCTCTTCAAATGCCACAGACAATTTGGCCCTCTCTGCTTTCCTGCGGACTCCATCCTCAAAAGCACCTGTTTTCGCTTTCGGCAGCCTCCGGAGCAAAAAAGACAAACGTCCAGCTTTTGCTGCCACAGCAAAGGTGCCAGCGGGGAAAAGTAATGCTGGTTCTCACTGCCTCCTGGAACCCTTTCAAATGCCACAGACAATTTGGCCCTCTCTGCTTTCCTGTGGACTCCATCCTCAAAAGCACCTGTTTTCGCTTTCGGCAGCCTCCGGAGCAAAAAAGACAAATGTCCAGCTTTTGCTGCCACAGCAAAGTTGCCAGCAGAGAAAAATAATGCTGGTTCTCACTGCCTCCTGGAACTGTTTCAAATGCCCCAGACAACTTGGCCCTCTCTGCTTTCCTGCGGACTCAATCCTCAAAAGCACCTTTTTTCACTTTCGGCGCCCTCCAGTGGTAAAAAGACAAACGTCCAGCTTTTGCTACCACAGCAAAGGTGCCAGCAAGGAAAAGTGATGCTGCTTCTCACTGCCTCCTGGAACTCTTTCAAATGCCACAGACAATTTGGCACTCTCTGCTTTCCTGCGGACTCCATCCTCAAAAGCACCTGTTTTCGCTTTCGGCATCTTAAGGAGCAAAAAAGACAAACGTCCAGGTTTTGCTGCCACAGCAAAGGTGCCAGCGGGGAACAGTAATGCTGGTTCTCACTGCCTCCTGGAACCTCTTCAAATGCCACAGACAATTTGGCCCTCTCTGCTTTCCTGCGGACTCCATCCTCAAAAGCACCTCTTTTCGCTTTCGGCAACCTCAGGAGCAAAAAAGACAAACGTCCAGGTTTTGCTGCCACAGCAAAGGTGCCTGCGGGGAAAAGTAATGCTGGTTCTCACTGCCTCCTGGAACCTCTTCAAATGCCCCAGACAATTTGGCCCTCTCTGCTTTCCTGTGGAGTCCATCCTCAAAAGCACCTTTTTTCGCTTTCGGCAACCTCAGGAGCAAAAAAGACAAACGTCCAGCTTTTGCTGCCACAGCAAAGGTGCCAGCGGGGAAAAGTAATGCTGGTTCTCACTGCCTCCTGGAACCTCTTCAAATGCCCCAGACAATTTGGCCCTCTCTGCTTTCCTGCGGACTCCATCCTCAAAAGCACCTGTTTTCGCTTTCGGCAGCCTCCGGAGCAAAAAAGACAAACGTCCAGCTTTTGCTGCCACAGCAAAGGTGCCAGCGGGGAAAAGTAATGCTGGTTCTCACTGCCTCCTGGAACTCTTTCAAATGCCACAGACAATTTGGCCCTCTCTGCTTTCCTGCGGACTCCATCCTCAAAAGCACCTGTTTTCGCTTTCGGCATCCTCCGGAGCAAAAAAGACAAACGTCCAGCTTTTGCTGCCACAGCAAAGGTGCCAGCGGGGAAAAGTAATGCTGGTTCTCACTGTCTCCTGGAACCTCTTCAAATGCCCCAGACAATTTGGCCCTCTCTGCTTTCCTGCGGACTCCATCCTCAAAAGCACCTGTTTTCGCTTTCGGCAGCCTCCGGAGCAAAAAAGACAAACGTCCAGCTTTTGCTGCCACAGCAAAGGTGCCAGCGGGGAAAAGTAATGCTGGTTCTCACTGCCTCCTGGAACTCTTTCAAATGCCACAGACAATTTGGCCCTCTCTGCTTTCCTGCGGACTCCATCCTCAAAAGCACCTGTTTTCGCTTTCGGCAACCTCCAGAGCAAAAAAGACAAACGTCCAGCTTTTGCTGCCACAGCAAAGGTGCCAGCGGGGAAAAGTAATGCTGGTTCTCACTGCCTCCTGGAACTCTTTCAAATGCCACAGACAACTTGGCCCTCTCTGCTTTCCTGCGGACTCCATCCTCAAAAGCACCTGTTTTCGCTTTCGGCATCTTAAGGAGCAAAAAAGACAAACGTCCAGGTTTTGCTGCCACAGCAAAGGTGCCAGCGGGGAACAGTAATGCTGGTTCTCACTGCCTCCTGGAACCTCTTCAAATGCCACAGACAATTTGGCCCTCTCTGCTTTCCTGCGGACTCCATCCTCAAAAGCACCTCTTTTCGCTTTCGGCAACCTCAGGAGCAAAAAAGACAAACGTCCAGGTTTTGCTGCCACAGCAAAGGTGCCAGCGGGGAAAAGTAATGCTGGTTCTCACTGCCTCCTGGAACCTCTTCAAATGCCACAGACAATTTGGCCCTCTCTGCTTTCCTGTGGAGTCCATCCTCAAAAGCACCTTTTTTCGCTTTCGGCAACCTCAGGAGCAAAAAAGACAAACGTCCAGCTTTTGCTGCCACAGCAAAGGTGCCAGCGGGGAAAAGTAATGCTGGTTCTCACTGCCTCCTGGAACCTCTTCAAATGCCCCAGACAATTTGGCCCTCTCTGCTTTCCTGCGGACTCCATCCTCAAAAGCACCTGTTTTCGCTTTCGGCAGCCTCCGGAGCAAAAAAGACAAACGTCCAGCTTTTGCTGCCACAGCAAAGGTGCCAGCGGGGAAAAGTAATGCTGGTTCTCACTGCCTCCTGGAACTCTTTCAAATGCCACAGACAATTTGGCCCTCTCTGCTTTCCTGCGGACTCCATCCTCAAAAGCACCTGTTTTCGCTTTCGGCATCCTCCGGAGCAAAAAAGACAAACGTCCAGCTTTTGCTGCCACAGCAAAGGTGCCAGCGGGGAAAAGTAATGCTGGTTCTCACTGTCTCCTGGAACCTCTTCAAATGCCCCAGACAATTTGGCCCTCTCTGCTTTCCTGCGGACTCCATCCTCAAAAGCACCTGTTTTCGCTTTCGGCAGCCTCCGGAGCAAAAAAGACAAACGTCCAGCTTTTGCTGCCACAGCAAAGGTGCCAGCGGGGAAAAGTAATGCTGGTTCTCACTGCCTCCTAGAACCTCTTCAAATGCCCCAGACAATTTGGCCCTCTCTGCTTTCCTGCGGACTCCATCCTCAAAAGCACCTGTTTTCGCTTTCGGCAGCCCCCAGAGCAAAAAAGACAAACGTCCAGCTTTTGCTGCCACAGCAAAGGTGCCAGCGGGGAAAAGTAATGCTGGTTCTCACTGCCTCCTGGAACTCTTTCAAATGCCACAGACAATTTGGCCCTCTCTGCTTTCCTGCGGACTCCATCCTCAAAAGCACCTGTTTTCGCTTTCGGCAACCTCCAGAGCAAAAAAGACAAACGTCCAGCTTTTGCTGCCACAGCAAAGGTGCCAGCGGGGAAAAGTAATGCTGGTTCTCACTGCCTCCTGGAACTCTTTCAAATGCCACAGACAACTTGGCCCTCTCTGCTTTCCTGCGGACTCCATCCTCAAAAGCACCTGTTTTCGCTTTCGGCATCTTAAGGAGCAAAAAAGACAAACGTCCAGCTTTTGCTGCCACAGCAAAGGTGCCAGCGGAAAAAAGTAATGCTGGTTCTCACTGCCTCCTGGAACCTCTTCAAATGCCACAGACAATTTGGCCCTCTCTGCTTTCCTGCGGACTCCATCCTCAAAAGCACCTGTTTTCGCTTTCGGCAGCCTCCGGAGCAAAAAAGACAAACGTCCAGCTTTTGCTGCCACAGCAAAGGTGCCAGCGGGGAAAAGTAATGCTGGTTCTCACTGCCTCCTGAAACTCTTTCAAATGCCACAGACAATTTGGCCCTCTCTGCTTTCCTGCGGACTCCATCCTCAAAAGCACCTGTTTTCGCTTTCGGCATCCTCCTGAGCAAAAAAGACAAACGTCCAGCTTTTGCTGCCACAGCAAATGTGCCAGCGGGGAAAAGTAATGCTGGTTCTCACTGTCTCCTGGAACCTCTTCAAATGCCCCAGACAATTTGGCCCTCTCTGCTTTCCTGCGGACTCCATCCTCAAAAGCACCTGTTTTCGCTTTCGGCAACCTCCGGAGCAAAAAAGACAAACGTCCAGCTTTTGCTGCCACAGCAAAGGTGCCAGCGGGGAAAAGTAATGCTGGTTCTCACTGCCTCCTGGAACCTCTTCAAATGCCCCAGACAATTTGGCCCTCTCTGCTTTCCTGCGGACTCCATCCTCAAAAGCACCTGTTTTCGCTTTCGGCAGCCTCCGGAGCAAAAAAGACAAACGTCCAGGTTTTCCTGCCACAGCAAAGGTGCCAGCGGGGAAAAGTAATGCTGGTTCTCACTGCCTCCTGGAACTCTTTCAAATGCCACAGACAATTTGGCCCTCTCTGCTTTCCTGCGGACTCCGTCCTCAAAAGCACCTGTTTTCGCTTTCGGCAACCTACGGAGCAAAAAAGACAAACGTTCAGCTTTTGCTGCCACAGCAAAGGTGCCAGCGGGGAAAAGTGATGCTGGTCCTCACTGCCTCCTGGAACGCCTTCAAATGCCCCAGACAATTTGGCCCTCTCTGCTTTCCTGCGGACTCCATCCTCAAAAGCACCTGTTTTCGCTTTCGGCAGCCTCCGGAGCAAAAAAGACAAACGTCCAGGTTTTCCTGCCACAGCAAAGGTGCCAGCGGGGAAAAGTAATGCTGGTTCTCACTGCCTCCTGGAACTCTTTCAAATGCCACAGACAATTTGGCCCTCTCTGCTTTCCTGCGGACTCCGTCCTCAAAAGCACCTGTTTTCGCTTTCGGCAACCTACGGAGCAAAAAAGACAAACGTTCAGCTTTTGCTGCCACAGCAAAGGTGCCAGCGGGGAAAAGTGATGCTGGTCCTCACTGCCTCCTGGAACGCCTTCAAATGCCCCAGACAATTTGGCCCTCTCTGCTTTCCTGCGGACTCCATCCTCAAAAGCACCTGTTTTCGCTTTCGGCAGCCTCCGGAGCAAAAAAGACAAACGTCCAGCTTTTGCTGCCACAGCAAAGGTGCCAGCGGGGAAAAGTAATGCTGGTTCTCACTGCCTCCTGGAACTCTTTCAAATGCCACAGACAATTTGGCCCTCTCTGCTTTCCTGCGGACTCCGTCCTCAAAAGCACCTGTTTTCGCTTTCGGCAACTTCCCGAGGCAAAAAAGACAAACGTCCAGCTTTTCCTGCCACAGCAAAGGTGCCAGCGGGGAAAAGTAATGCTGGTTCTCACTGCCTCCTGGAACTCTTTCAAATGCCACAGACAATTTGGCCCTCTCTGCTTTCCTGCGGACTCCGTCCTCAAAAGCACCTGTTTTCGCTTTCAGCAGCCTCCGGAGCAAAAAAGACAAACGTCCAGCTTTTGCTGCCACAGCAAAGGTGCCAGCGGGGAAAAGTAATGCTGGTTCTCACTGCCTCCTGGAACTCTTTCAAATGCCACAGACAATTTGGCCCTCTCTGCTTTCCTGCGGACTCCATCCTCAAAAGCACCTGTTTTCGCTTTCGGCATCCTCCGGAGCAAAAAAGACAAACGTCCAGCTTTTGCTGCCACAGCAAAGGTGCCAGCGGGGAAAAGTAATGCTGGTTCTCACTGTCTCCTGGAACCTCTTCAAATGCCCCAGACAATTTGGCCCTCTCTGCTTTCCTGCGGACTCCATCCTCAAAAGCACCTGTTTTCGCTTTCGGCAACCTCCGGAGCAAAAAAGACAAACGTCCAGCTTTTGCTGCCACAGCAAAGGTGCCAGCGGGGAAAAGTAATGCTGGTTCTCACTGCCTCCTGGAACCTCTTCAAATGCCACAGACAATTTGGCCCTCTCTGCTTTCCTGCGGACTCCATCCTAAAAGCACCTGTTTTCGCTTTCGGCAGCCTCCGGAGCAAAAAAGACAAACGTCCAGCTTTTGCTGCCACAGCAAAGGTGCCAGCGGGGAAAAGTAATGCTGGTTCTCACTGCCTCCTGGAACTCTTTCAAATGCCACAGACAATTTGGCCCTCTCTGCTTTCCTGCGGACTCCGTCCTCAAAAGCACCTGTTTTCGCTTTCGGCAAACTCCGGAGCAAAAAAGACAAACGTCCAGCTTTTGCTGCCACAGCAAAGGTGCCAGCGGGGAAAAGTGATGCTGGTCCTCACTGCCTCCTGGAACCCCTTCAAATGCCCCTGACAATTTGGCCCTCTCTGCTTTCCTGCGGACTCCATCCTCAAAAGCACCTGTTTTCGCTTTCGGCATCCTCCGGAGCAAAAAAGACAAACGTCCAGCTTTTGCTGCCACAGCAAAGGTGCCAGCGGGGAAAAGTGATGCTACTCCGCATTGCCTTCTGGAACCCTTTCAAATGCCCCAGACAATTTGGCCCTCTCTGCTTTCCTGCGGACTCCATCCTCAAAAGCACCTGTTTTCGCTTTCGGCGCCCTCCGGTGGTAAAAAGACAAACGTCCAGCTTTTGCTGCCACAGCAAAGGTGCCAGCGGGGAAAGGTGATGCTGGTTCTCACTGCCTCCTGGAACTCTTTCAAATGCCACAGACAATTTGGCCCTCTCTGCTTTCCTGCGGACTCCATCCTCAAAAGCACCTGTTTTCGCTTTCGGCAGCCCCCAGAGCAAAAAAGACAAACGTCCAGCTTTTGCTGCCACAGCAAAGGTGCCAGCGGGGAAAAGTGATGCTGGTCCTCACTGCCTCCTGGAACCCCTTCAAATGCCCCTGACAATTTGGCCCTCTCTGCTTTCCTGCGGACTCCATCCTCAAAAGCACCTGTTTTCGCTTTCGGCATCCTCCGGAGCAAAAAAGACAAACGTCCAGCTTTTGCTGCCACAGCAAAAGTGCCAGCGGGGAAAAGTGATGCTACTCCGCATTGCCTTCTGGAACCCTTTCAAATGCCCCAGACAATTTGGCCCTCTCTGCTTTCCTGCGGACTCCGTCCTCAAAAGCACCTTTTTTCTCTTTCGGCGCCCTCCGGTGGTAAAAAGACAAACGTCCAGCTTTTGCTGCCACAGCAAAGGTGCCAGCGGGGAAAGGTGATGCTGGTTCTCACTGCCTCCTGGAACTCTTTCAAATGCCACAGACAATTTGGCCCTCTCTGCTTTCCTGCGGACTCCATCCTCAAAAGCACCTGTTTTCGCTTTCGGCAGCCCCCAGAGCAAAAAAGAAAAACGTCCAGCTTTTGCTGCCACAGCAAAGGTGCCAGCGGGGAAAAGTGATGCTTGTCCTCACTGCCTCCTGGAACCCCTTCAAATGCCCCTGACAATTTGGCCCTCTCTGCTTTCCTGCGGACTCCATCCTCAAAAGCACCTGTTTTCGCTTTCGGCATCCTCCGGAGCAAAAAAGACAAACGTCCAGCTTTTGCTGCCACAGCAAAGGTGCCAGCGGGGAAAAGTGATGCTACTCCGCATTGCCTTCTGGAACCCTTTCAAATGCCCCAGACAATTTGGCCCTCTCTGCTTTCCTGCAGACTCCGTCCTCAAAAGCACCTTTTTTCTCTTTCGGCGCCCTCCGGTGGTAAAAAGACAAACGTCCAGCTTTTGCTCCCACAGCAAAGGTGCCAGCGGAAAAAAGTAATGCTGGTTCTCACTGCCTCCTGGAACCTCTTCAAATGCCACAGACAATTTGGCCCTCTCTGCTTTCCTGCGGACTCCATCCTCAAAAGCACCTGTTTTCGCTTTCGGCAGCCTCCGGAGCAAAAAAGACAAACGTCCAGCTTTTGCTGCCACAGCAAAGGTGCCAGCGGGGAAAAGTAATGCTGGTTCTCACTGCCTCCTGGAACTCTTTCAAATGCCACAGACAATTTGGCCCTCTCTGCTTTCCTGCGGACTCCGTCCTCAAAAGCACCTGTTTTCGCTTTCGGCAACCTACGGAGCAAAAAAGACAAACGTTCAGCTTTTGCTGCCACAGCAAAGGTGCCAGCGGGGAAAAGTGATGCTGGTCCTCACTGCCTCCTGGAACCCCTTCAAATGCCCCAGACAATTTGGCCCTCTCTGCTTTCCTGCGGACTCCATCCTCAAAAGCACCTGTTTTCGCTTTCGGCAGCCTCCGGAGCAAAAAAGACAAACGTCCAGCTTTTGCTGCCACAGCAAAGGTGCCAGCGGGGAAAAGTAATGCTGGTTCTCACTGTCTCCTGGAACCTCTTCAAATGCCCCAGACAATTTGGCCCTCTCTGCTTTCCTGCGGACTCCATCCTCAAAAGCACCTTTTTTCGCTTTCGGCAACCTCAGGAGCAAAAAAGACAAACGTCCAGCTTTTGCTGCCACAGCAAAGGTGCCAGCAGGGAAAAGTAATGCTGGTTCTCACTGCCTCCTGGAACCTCTTCAAATGCCCCAGACAATTTGGCCCTCTCTGCTTTCCTGCGGACTCCATCCTCAAAAGCACCTGTTTTCGCTTTCGGCAGCCTCCGGAGCAAAAAAGACAAACGTCCAGCTTTTGCTGCCACAGCAAAGGTGCCAGCGGGGAAAAGTAATGCTGGTTCTCACTGCCTCCTGGAACTCTTTCAAATGCCACAGACAATTTGGCCCTCTCTGCTTTCCTGCGGACTCCGTCCTCAAAAGCACCTGTTTTCGCTTTCGGCAACCTACGGAGCAAAAAAGACAAACGTTCAGCTTTTGCTGCCACAGCAAAGGTGCCAGCGGGGAAAAGTGATGCTGGTCCTCACTGCCTCCTGGAACCCCTTCAAATGCCCCAGACAATTTGGCCCTCTCTGCTTTCCTGCGGACTCCATCCTCAAAAGCACCTGTTTTCGCTTTCGGCAGCCTCCGGAGCAAAAAAGACAAACGTCCAGCTTTTGCTGCCACAGCAAAGGTGCCAGCGGGGAAAAGTAATGCTGGTTCTCACTGCCTCCTGGAACTCTTTCAAATGCCACAGACAATTTGGCCCTCTCTGCTTTCCTGCGGACTCCGTCCTCAAAAGCACCTGTTTTCGCTTTCGGCAACTTCCGGAGCAAAAAAGACAAACGTCCAGCTTTTCCTTCCACAGCAAAGGTGCCAGCGGGGAAAAGTAATGCTGGTTCTCACTGCCTCCTGGAACTCTTTCAAATGCCACAGACAATTTGGCCCTCTCTGCTTTCCTGCGGACTCCGTCCTCAAAAGCACCTGTTTTCGCTTTCGGCAGCCTCCGGAGCAAAAAAGACAAACGTCCAGCTTTTGCTGCCACAGCAAAGGTGCCAGCGGGGAAAAGTAATGCTGGTTCTCACTGCCTCCTGGAACTCTTTCAAATGCCACAGACAATTTGGCCCTCTCTGCTTTCCTGCGGACTCCATCCTCAAAAGCACCTGTTTTCGCTTTCGGCATCCTCCGGAGCAAAAAAGACAAACGTCCAGCTTTTGCTGCCACAGCAAAGGTGCCAGCGGGGAAAAGTAATGCTGGTTCTCACTGTCTCCTGGAACCTCTTCAAATGCCCCAGACAATTTGGCCCTCTCTGCTTTCCTGCGGACTCCATCCTCAAAAGCACCTGTTTTCGCTTTCGGCAACCTCCGGAGCAAAAAAGACAAACGTCCAGCTTTTGCTGCCACAGCAAAGGTGCCAGCGGGGAAAAGTAATGCTGGTTCTCACTGCCTCCTGGAACCTCTTCAAATGCCCCAGACAATTTGGCCCTCTCTGCTTTCCTGCGGACTCCATCCTAAAAGCACCTGTTTTCGCTTTCGGCAGCCTCCGGAGCAAAAAAGACAAACGTCCAGCTTTTGCTGCCACAGCAAAGGTGCCAGCGGGGAAAAGTAATGCTGGTTCTCACTGCCTCCTGGAACTCTTTCAAATGCCACAGACAATTTGACCCTCTCTGCTTTCCTGCGGACTCCGTCCTCAAAAGCACCTGTTTTCGCTTTCGGCAAACTCCGGAGCAAAAAAGACAAACGTCCAGCTTTTGCTGCCACAGCAAAGGTGCCAGCGGGGAAAAGTGATGCTGGTCCTCACTGCCTCCTGGAACCCCTTCAAATGCCCCTGACAATTTGGCCCTCTCTGCTTTCCTGCGGACTCCATCCTCAAAAGCACCTGTTTTCGCTTTCGGCATCCTCCGGAGCAAAAAAGACAAACGTCCAGCTTTTGCTGCCACAGCAAAGGTGCCAGCGGGGAAAAGTGATGCTACTCCGCATTGCCTTCTGGAACCCTTTCAAATGCCCCAGACAATTTGGCCCTCTCTGCTTTCCTGCGGACTCCGTCCTCAAAAGCACCTTTTTTCTCTTTCGGCGCCCTCCGGTGGTAAAAAGACAAACGTCCAGCTTTTGCTGCCACAGCAAAGGTGCCAGCGGGGAAAGGTGATGCTGGTTCTCACTGCCTCCTGGAACTCTTTCAAATGCCACAGACAATTTGGCCCTCTCTGCTTTCCTGCGGACTCCATCCTCAAAAGCACCTGTTTTCGCTTTCGGCAGCCCCCAGAGCAAAAAAGAAAAACGTCCAGCTTTTGCTGCCACAGCAAAGGTGCCAGCGGGGAAAAGTGATGCTGGTCCTCACTGCCTCCTGGAACCCCTTCAAATGCCCCTGACAATTTGGCCCTCTCTGCTTTCCTGCGGACTCCATCCTCAAAAGCACCTGTTTTCGCTTTCGGCAGCCTCCGGAGCAAAAAAGACAAACGTCCAGCTTTTGCTGCCACAGCAAAGGTGCCAGCGGGGAAAAGTAATGCTGGTTCTCACTGCCTCCTGGAACTCTTTCAAATGCCACAGACAATTTGGCCCTCTCTGCTTTCCTGCGGACTCCGTCCTCAAAAGCACCTGTTTTCGCTTTCGGCAACCTACGGAGCAAAAAAGACAAACGTTCAGCTTTTGCTGCCACAGCAAAGGTGCCAGCGGGGAAAAGTGATGCTGGTCCTCACTGCCTCCTGGAACCCCTTCAAATGCCCCAGACAATTTGGCCCTCTCTGCTTTCCTGCGGACTCCATCCTCAAAAGCACCTGTTTTCGCTTTCGGCAGCCTCCGGAGCAAAAAAGACAAACGTCCAGCTTTTGCTGCCACAGCAAAGGTGCCAGCGGGGAAAAGTAATGCTGGTTCTCACTGCCTCCTGGAACTCTTTCAAATGCCACAGACAATTTGGCCCTCTCTGCTTTCCTGCGGACTCCGTCCTCAAAAGCACCTGTTTTCGCTTTCGGCAACTTCCGGAGCAAAAAAGACAAACGTCCAGCTTTTCCTGCCACAGCAAAGGTGCCAGCGGGGAAAAGTAATGCTGGTTCTCACTGCCTCCTGGAACTCTTTCAAATGCCACAGACAATTTGGCCCTCTCTGCTTTCCTGCGGACTCCGTCCTCAAAAGCACCTGTTTTCGCTTTCGGCAGCCTCCGGAGCAAAAAAGACAAACGTCCAGCTTTTGCTGCCACAGCAAAGGTGCCAGCGGGGAAAAGTAATGCTGGTTCTCACTGCCTCCTGGAACTCTTTCAAATGCCACAGACAATTTGGCCCTCTCTGCTTTCCTGCGGACTCCATCCTCAAAAGCACCTGTTTTCGCTTTCGGCATCCTCCGGAGCAAAAAAGACAAACGTCCAGCTTTTGCTGCCACAGCAAAGGTGCCAGCGGGGAAAAGTAATGCTGGTTCTCACTGTCTCCTGGAACCTCTTCAAATGCCCCAGACAATTTGGCCCTCTCTGCTTTCCTGCGGACTCCATCCTAAAAGCACCTGTTTTCGCTTTCGGCAGCCTCCGGAGCAAAAAAGACAAACGTCCAGCTTTTGCTGCCACAGCAAAGGTGCCAGCGGGGAAAAGTAATGCTGGTTCTCACTGCCTCCTGGAACTCTTTCAAATGCCACAGACAATTTGGCCCTCTCTGCTTTCCTGCGGACTCCGTCCTCAAAAGCACCTGTTTTCGCTTTCGGCAAACTCCGGAGCAAAAAAGACAAACGTCCAGCTTTTGCTGCCACAGCAAAGGTGCCAGCGGGGAAAAGTGATGCTGGTCCTCACTGCCTCCTGGAACCCCTTCAAATGCCCCTGACAATTTGGCCCTCTCTGCTTTCCTGCGGACTCCATCCTCAAAAGCACCTGTTTTCGCTTTCGGCATCCTCCGGAGCAAAAAAGACAAACGTCCAGCTTTTGCTGCCACAGCAAAGGTGCCAGCGGGGAAAAGTGATGCTACTCCGCATTGCCTTCTGGAACCCTTTCAAATGCCCCAGACAATTTGGCCCTCTCTGCTTTCCTGCGGACTCCGTCCTCAAAAGCACCTTTTTTCTCTTTCGGCGCCCTCCGGTGGTAAAAAGACAAACGTCCAGCTTTTGCTGCCACAGCAAAGGTGCCAGCGGGGAAAGGTGATGCTGGTTCTCACTGCCTCCTGGAACTCTTTCAAATGCCACAGACAATTTGGCCCTCTCTGCTTTCCTGCGGACTCCATCCTCAAAAGCACCTGTTTTCGCTTTCGGCAGCCCCCAGAGCAAAAAAGAAAAACGTCCAGCTTTTGCTGCCACAGCAAAGGTGCCAGCGGGGAAAAGTGATGCTGGTCCTCACTGCCTCCTGGAACCCCTTCAAATGCCCCTGACAATTTGGCCCTCTCTGCTTTCCTGCGGACTCCATCCTCAAAAGCACCTGTTTTCGCTTTCGGCAGCCCCCAGAGCAAAAAAGACAAACGTCCAGCTTTTGCTGCCACAGCAAAGGTGCCAGCGGGGAAAAGTAATGCTGGTTCTCACTGCCTCCTGGAACTCTTTCAAATGCCACAGACAACTTGGCCCTCTCTGCTTTCCTGCGGACTCAATCCTCAAAAGCACCTTTTTTCACTTTCGGCGCCCTCCGGTGGTAAAAAGACAAACGTCCAGCTTTTGCTGCCACAGCAAAGGTGCCAGCGGGGAAAAGTGATGCTGGTTCTCACTGCCTCCTGGAACTCTTTCAAATGCCACAGACAATTTGGCACTCTCTGCTTTCCTGCGGACTCCATCCTCAAAAGCACCTGTTTTCGCTTTCGGCATCCTCCGGAGCAAAAAAGACAAACGTCCAGCTTTTGCTGCCACAGCAAAGGTGCCAGCGGGGAAAAGTAATGCTGGTTCTCACTGCCTCCTGGAACCTCTTCAAATGCCCCAGACAATTTGGCACTCTCTGCTTTCCTGCGGACTCCATCCTCAAAAGCACCTGTTTTCGCTTTCGGCAGCCTCCGGAGCAAAAAAGACAAACGTCCAGCTTTTGCTGCCACAGCAAAGGTGCCAGCGGGGAAAAGTAATGCTGGTTCTCACTGCCTCCTGAAACTCTTTCAAATGCCACAGACAATTTGGCCCTCTCTGCTTTCCTGCGGACTCCGTCCTCAAAAGCACCTGTTTTCGCTTTCGGCAAACTCCGGAGCAAAAAAGACAAACGTCCAGCTTTTGCTGCCACAGCAAAGGTGCCAGCGGGGAAAAGTGATGCTGGTCCTCACTGCCTCCTGGAACCCCTTCAAATGCCCCTGACAATTTGGCCCTCTCTGCTTTCCTGCGGACTCCATCCTCAAAAGCACCTGTTTTCGCTTTCGGCATCCTCCGGAGCAAAAAAGACAAACGTCCAGCTTTTGCTGCCACAGCAAAGGTGCCAGCGGGGAAAAGTGATGCTACTCCGCATTGCCTTCTGGAACCCTTTCAAATGCCCCAGACAATTTGGCCCTCTCTGCTTTCCTGCGGACTCCGTCCTCAAAAGCACCTGTTTTCTCTTTCGGCGCCCTCCGGTGGTAAAAAGACAAACGTCCAGCTTTTGCTGCCACAGCAAAGGTGCCAGCGGGGAAAAGTAATGCTGGTTCTCACTGCCTCCTGGAACTCTTTCAAATGCCACAGACAACTTGGCCCTCTCTGCTTTCCTGCGGACTCAATCCTCAAAAGCACCTTTTTTCACTTTCGGCGCCCTCCGGTGGTAAAAAGACAAACGTCCAGCTTTTGCTGCCACAGCAAAGGTGCCAGCGGGGAAAAGTGATGCTGGTTCTCACTGCCTCCTGGAACTCTTTCAAATGCCACAGACAATTTGGCACTCTCTGCTTTCCTGCGGACTCCATCCTCAAAAGCACCTGTTTTCGCTTTCGGCATCTTAAGGAGCAAAAAAGACAAACGTCCAGCTTTTGCTGCCACAGCAAAGGTGCCAGCGGGGAACAGTAATGCTGGTTCTCACTGCCTCCTGGAACCTCTTCAAATGCCCCAGACAATTTGGCCCTCTCTGCTTTCCTGCAGACTCCATCCTCAAAAGCACCTGTTTTTGCTTTCGGCATCCTCCGGAGCAAAAAAGACAAACGTCCAGCTTTTGCTCCCACAGCAAAGGTGCCAGCGGAAAAAAGTAATGCTGGTTCTCACTGCCTCCTGGAACCTCTTCAAATGCCACAGACAATTTGGCCCTCTCTGCTTTCCTGCGGACTCCATCCTCAAAAGCACCTGTTTTCACTTTCGGCGCCCTCCGGTGGTAAAAAGACAAACGTCCAGCTTTTGCTGCCACAGCAAAGGTGCCAGCGGGGAAAAGTGATGCTGGTTCTCACTGCCACCTGGAACTCTTTCAAATGCCACAGACAATTTGGCACTCTCTGCTTTCCTGCGGACTCCATCCTCAAAAGCACCTGTTTTCGCTTTCGGCATCCTCCGGAGCAAAAAAGACAAACGTCCAGCTTTTGCTGCCACAGCAAAGGTGCCAGCGGGGAAAAGTAATGCTGTTCTCACTGTCTCCTGGAACCTCTTCAAATGCCCCAGACAATTTGGCCCTCTCTGCTTTCCTGCGGACTCCATCCTCAAAAGCACCTGTTTTCGCTTTCGGCAACCTCCGGAGCAAAAAAGACAAACGTCCAGCTTTTGCTGCCACAGCAAAGGTGCCAGCGGGGAAAAGTAATGCTGGTTCTCACTGCCTCCTGGAACCTCTTCAAATGCCCCAGACAATTTGGCACTCTCTGCTTTCCTGCGGACTCCATCCTCAAAAGCACCTGTTTTCGCTTTCGGCAGCCTCCGGAGCAAAAAAGACGAACGTCCAGCTTTTGCTGCCACAGCAAAGGTGCCAGCGGGGAAAAGTAATGCTGGTTCTCACTGCCTCCTGAAACTCTTTCAAATGCCACAGACAATTTGGCCCTCTCTGCTTTCCTGCGGACTCCGTCCTCAAAAGCACCTGTTTTCGCTTTCGGCAAACTCCGGAGCAAAAAAGACAAACGTCCAGCTTTTGCTGCCACAGCAAAGGTGCCAGCGGGGAAAAGTGATGCTGGTTCTCACTGCCTCCTGGAACCCCTTCAAATGCCCCTGACAATTAGGCCCTCTCTGCTTTCCTGCGGACTCCATCCTCAAAAGCACCTGTTTTCGCTTTCGGCATCCTCCGGAGCAAAAAAGACAAACGTCCAGCTTTTGCTGCCACAGCAAAGGTGCCAGCGGGGAAAAGTGATGCTACTCCGCATTGCCTTCTGGAACCCTTTCAAATGCCCCAGACAATTTGGCCCTCTCTGCTTTCCTGCGGACTCCGTCCTCAAAAGCACCTTTTTTCTCTTTCGGCGCCCTCCGGTGGTAAAAAGACAAACGTCCAGCTTTTGCTGCCACAGCAAAGGTGCCAGCGGGGAAAGGTGATGCTGGTTCTCACTGCCTCCTGGAACTCTTTCAAATGCCACAGACAATTTGGCCCTCTCTGCTTTCCTGCGGACTCCATCCTCAAAAGCACCTGTTTTCGCTTTCGGCAGCCCCCAGAGCAAAAAAGAAAAACGTCCAGCTTTTGCTGCCACAGCAAAGGTGCCAGCGGGGAAAAGTGATGCTGGTCCTCACTGCCTCCTGGAACCCCTTCAAATGCCCCTGACAATTTGGCCCTCTCTGCTTTCCTGCGGACTCCATCCTCAAAAGCACCTGTTTTCGCTTTCGGCAGCCCCCAGAGCAAAAAAGACAAACGTCCAGCTTTTGCTGCCACAGCAAAGGTGCCAGCGGGGAAAAGTAATGCTGGTTCTCACTGCCTCCTGGAACTCTTTCAAATGCCACAGACAACTTGGCCCTCTCTGCTTTCCTGCGGACTCAATCCTCAAAAGCACCTTTTTTCACTTTCGGCGCCCTCCGGTGGTAAAAAGACAAACGTCCAGCTTTTGCTGCCACAGCAAAGGTGCCAGCGGGGAAAAGTGATGCTGGTTCTCACTGCCTCCTGGAACTCTTTCAAATGCCACAGACAATTTGGCACTCTCTGCTTTCCTGCGGACTCCATCCTCAAAAGCACCTGTTTTCGCTTTCGGCATCTTAAGGAGCAAAAAAGACAAACGTCCAGCTTTTGCTGCCACAGCAAAGGTGCCAGCGGGGAACAGTAATGCTGGTTCTCACTGCCTCCTGGAACCTCTTCAAATGCCCCAGACAATTTGGCCCTCTCTGCTTTCCTGCAGACTCCATCCTCAAAAGCACCTGTTTTTGCTTTCGGCATCCTCCGGAGCAAAAAAGACAAACGTCCAGCTTTTGCTCCCACAGCAAAGGTGCCAGCGGAAAAAAGTAATGCTGGTTCTCACTGCCTCCTGGAACCTCTTCAAATGCCACAGACAATTTGGCCCTCTCTGCTTTCCCGCGGACTCCATCCTCAAAAGCACCTGTTTTCGCTTTCGGCAGCCTCCGGAGCAAAAAAGACAAACGTCCAGCTTTTGCTGCCACAGCAAAGGTGCCAGCGGGGAAAAGTAATGCTGGTTCTCACTGCCTCCTGGAACCCCTTCAAATGCCACAGACAATTTGGCCCTCTCTGCTTTCCTGCGGACTCCATCCTCAAAAGCACCTGTTTTCGCTTTCGGCAGCCTCCGGAGCAAAAAAGACAAACGTCCAGCTTTTGCTGCCACAGCAAAGGTGCCAGCGGGGAAAAGTAATGCTGGTTCTCACTGTCTCCTGGAACCTCTTCAAATGCCCCAGACAATTTGGCCCTCTCTGCTTTCCTGCGGACTCCATCCTCAAAAGCACCTTTTTTCGCTATCGGCAACCTCAGGAGCAAAAAAGACAAACGTCCAGCTTTTGCTGCCACAGCAAAGGTGCCAGCAGGGAAAAGTAATGCTGGTTCTCACTGCCTCCTGGAACCTCTTCAAATGCCCCAGAAAATTTGGCCCTCTCTGCTTTCCTGCGGACTCCATCCTCAAAAGCACCTGTTTTCGCTTTCGACAGCCTCCGGAGCAAAAAAGACAAACGTCCAGCTTTTGCTGCCACAGCAAAGGTGCCAGCGGGGAAAAGTAATGCTGGTTCTCACTGCCTCCTGGAACTCTTTCAAATGCCACAGACAATTTGGCCCTCTCTGCTTTCCTGCGGACTCCGTCCTCAAAAGCACCTGTTTTCGCTTTCGGCAACCTACGGAGCAAAAAAGACAAACGTTCAGCTTTTGCTGCCACAGCAAAGGTGCCAGCGGGGAAAAGTGATGCTGGTTCTCACTGCCTCCTAGAACCTCTTCAGATGCCCCAGAATATTTGGCCCTCTCTGCTTTCCTGCAGACTCCATCCTCAAAAGCACCTGTTTTTGCTTTCCGCATCCTCCGGAGCAAAAAAGACAAACGTCCAGCTTTTGCTCCCACAGCAAAGGTGCCAGCGGAAAAAAGTAATGCTGGTTCTCACTGCCTCCTGGAACCTCTTCAAATGCCACAGACAATTTGGCCCTCTCTGCTTTCCTGCGGACTCCATCCTCAAAAGCACCTGTTTTCGCTTTCGGCAGCCTCCGGAGCAAAAAAGACGAACGTCCAGCTTTTGCTGCCACAGCAAAGGTGCCAGCGGGGAAAAGTAATGCTGGTTCTCACTGCCTCCTGAAACTCTTTCAAATGCCACAGACAATTTGGCCCTCTCTGCTTTCCTGCGGACTCCGTCCTCAAAAGCACCTGTTTTCGCTTTCGGCAAACTCCGGAGCAAAAAAGACAAACGTCCAGCTTTTGCTGCCACAGCAAAGGTGCCAGCGGGGAAAAGTGATGCTGGTTCTCACTGCCTCCTGGAACCCCTTCAAATGCCCCTGACAATTAGGCCCTCTCTGCTTTCCTGCGGACTCCATCCTCAAAAGCACCTGTTTTCGCTTTCGGCATCCTCCGGAGCAAAAAAGACAAACGTCCAGCTTTTGCTGCCACAGCAAAGGTGCCAGCGGGGAAAAGTGATGCTACTCCGCATTGCCTTCTGGAACCCTTTCAAATGCCCCAGACAATTTGGCCCTCTCTGCTTTCCTGCGGACTCCGTCCTCAAAAGCACCTTTTTTCTCTTTCGGCGCCCTCCGGTGGTAAAAAGACAAACGTCCAGCTTTTGCTGCCACAGCAAAGGTGCCAGCGGGGAAAGGTGATGCTGGTTCTCACTGCCTCCTGGAACTCTTTCAAATGCCACAGACAATTTGGCCCTCTCTGCTTTCCTGCGGACTCCATCCTCAAAAGCACCTGTTTTCGCTTTCGGCAGCCCCCAGAGCAAAAAAGAAAAACGTCCAGCTTTTGCTGCCACAGCAAAGGTGCCAGCGGGGAAAAGTGATGCTGGTCCTCACTGCCTCCTGGAACCCCTTCAAATGCCCCTGACAATTTGGCCCTCTCTGCTTTCCTGCGGACTCCATCCTCAAAAGCACCTGTTTTCGCTTTCGGCAGCCCCCAGAGCAAAAAAGACAAACGTCCAGCTTTTGCTGCCACAGCAAAGGTGCCAGCGGGGAAAAGTAATGCTGGTTCTCACTGCCTCCTGGAACTCTTTCAAATGCCACAGACAACTTGGCCCTCTCTGCTTTCCTGCGGACTCAATCCTCAAAAGCACCTTTTTTCACTTTCGGCGCCCTCCGGTGGTAAAAAGACAAACGTCCAGCTTTTGCTGCCACAGCAAAGGTGCCAGCGGGGAAAAGTGATGCTGGTTCTCACTGCCTCCTGGAACTCTTTCAAATGCCACAGACAATTTGGCACTCTCTGCTTTCCTGCGGACTCCATCCTCAAAAGCACCTGTTTTCGCTTTCGGCATCTTAAGGAGCAAAAAAGACAAACGTCCAGCTTTTGCTGCCACAGCAAAGGTGCCAGCGGGGAACAGTAATGCTGGTTCTCACTGCCTCCTGGAACCTCTTCAAATGCCCCAGACAATTTGGCCCTCTCTGCTTTCCTGCAGACTCCATCCTCAAAAGCACCTGTTTTTGCTTTCGGCATCCTCCGGAGCAAAAAAGACAAACGTCCAGCTTTTGCTCCCACAGCAAAGGTGCCAGCGGAAAAAAGTAATGCTGGTTCTCACTGCCTCCTGGAACCTCTTCAAATGCCACAGACAATTTGGCCCTCTCTGCTTTCCCGCGGACTCCATCCTCAAAAGCACCTGTTTTCGCTTTCGGCAGCCTCCGGAGCAAAAAAGACAAACGTCCAGCTTTTGCTGCCACAGCAAAGGTGCCAGCGGGGAAAAGTAATGCTGGTTCTCACTGCCTCCTGGAACCCCTTCAAATGCCACAGACAATTTGGCCCTCTCTGCTTTCCTGCGGACTCCATCCTCAAAAGCACCTGTTTTCGCTTTCGGCAGCCTCCGGAGCAAAAAAGACAAACGTCCAGCTTTTGCTGCCACAGCAAAGGTGCCAGCGGGGAAAAGTAATGCTGGTTCTCACTGTCTCCTGGAACCTCTTCAAATGCCCCAGACAATTTGGCCCTCTCTGCTTTCCTGCGGACTCCATCCTCAAAAGCACCTTTTTTCGCTATCGGCAACCTCAGGAGCAAAAAAGACAAACGTCCAGCTTTTGCTGCCACAGCAAAGGTGCCAGCAGGGAAAAGTAATGCTGGTTCTCACTGCCTCCTGGAACCTCTTCAAATGCCCCAGAAAATTTGGCCCTCTCTGCTTTCCTGCGGACTCCATCCTCAAAAGCACCTGTTTTCGCTTTCGACAGCCTCCGGAGCAAAAAAGACAAACGTCCAGCTTTTGCTGCCACAGCAAAGGTGCCAGCGGGGAAAAGTAATGCTGGTTCTCACTGCCTCCTGGAACTCTTTCAAATGCCACAGACAATTTGGCCCTCTCTGCTTTCCTGCGGACTCCGTCCTCAAAAGCACCTGTTTTCGCTTTCGGCAACCTACGGAGCAAAAAAGACAAACGTTCAGCTTTTGCTGCCACAGCAAAGGTGCCAGCGGGGAAAAGTGATGCTGGTTCTCACTGCCTCCTAGAACCTCTTCAGATGCCCCAGAATATTTGGCCCTCTCTGCTTTCCTGCAGACTCCATCCTCAAAAGCACCTGTTTTTGCTTTCCGCATCCTCCGGAGCAAAAAAGACAAACGTCCAGCTTTTGCTCCCACAGCAAAGGTGCCAGCGGAAAAAAGTAATGCTGGTTCTCACTGCCTCCTGGAACCTCTTCAAATGCCACAGACAATTTGGCCCTCTCTGCTTTCCTGCGGACTCCATCCTCAAAAGCACCTGTTTTCGCTTTCGGCAGCCTCCGGAGCAAAAAAGACAAACGTCCAGCTTTTGCTGCCACAGCAAAGGTGCCAGCGGGGAAAAGTAATGCTGGTTCTCACTGCCTCCTGAAACTCTTTCAAATGCCACAGACAATTTGGCCCTCTCTGCTTTCCTGCGGACTCCATCCTCAAAAGCACCTGTTTTCGCTTTCGGCAGCCTCCGGAGCAAAAAAGACAAACGTCCAGCTTTTGCTGCCACAGCAAAGGTGCCAGCGGGGAAAAGTGATGCTGGTTCTCACTGTCTCCTGGAACCTCTTCAAATGCCCCAGACAATTTGGCCCTCTCTGCTTTCCTGCGGACTCCATCCTCAAAAGCACCTTTTTTCGCTTTCGGCAACCTCAGGAGCAAAAAAGACAAACGTCCAGCTTTTGCTGCCACAGCAAAGGTGCCAGCAGGGAAAAGTAATGCTGGTTCTCACTGCCTCCTGGAACCTCTTCAAATGCCCCAGAAAATTTGGCCCTCTCTGCTTTCCTGCGGACTCCATCCTCAAAAGCACCTGTTTTCGCTTTCGGCAGCCTCCGGAGCAAAAAAGACAAACGTCCAGCTTTTGCTGCCACAGCAAAGGTGCCAGCGGGGAAAAGTAATGCTGGTTCTCACTGCCTCCTGGAACTCTTTCAAATGCCACAGACAATTTGGCCCTCTCTGCTTTCCTGCGGACTCCGTCCTCAAAAGCACCTGTTTTCGCTTTCGGCAACCTACGGAGCAAAAAAGACAAACGTTCAGCTTTTGCTGCCACAGCAAAGGTGCCAGCGGGGAAAAGTGATGCTGGTCCTCACTGCCTCCTGGAACCCCTTCAAATGCCCCTGACAATTTGGCCCTCTCTGCTTTCCTGCGGACTCCATCCTCAAAAGCACCTGTTTTCGCTTTCGGCAGCCTCCGGAGCAAAAAAGACAAACGTCCAGCTTTTGCTGCCACAGCAAAGGTGCCAGCGGGGAAAAGTAATGCTGGTTCTCACTGCCTCCTGGAACTCTTTCAAATGCCACAGACAATTTGGCCCTCTCTGCTTTCCTGCGGACTCCGTCCTCAAAAGCACCTGTTTTCGCTTTCGGCAACTTCCGGAGCAAAAAAGACAAACGTCCAGCTTTTCCTGCCACAGCAAAGGTGCCAGCGGGGAAAAGTGATGCTGGTCCTCACTGCCTCCTGGAACCCTTTCAAATGGCCTAGACAATTTGGCCCTCTCTGCTTTCCTGCGGACTCCATCCTCAAAAGCACCTGTTTTCGCTTTCAGCAACCTCCGGAGCAAAAAAGACAAACGTCCAGCTTTTGCTGCCACAGCAAAGGTGCCAGCGGGGAAAAGTGATGCTGGTCCTCATTGCTTCCTGGAACCTCTTCAAATGCCACAGACAATTTGGCCCTCTCTGCTTTCCTGCGGACTCCATCCTCAAAAGCACCTGTTTTCGCTTTCGGCAACCTCCGGAGCAAAAAAGACAAACGTCCAGCTTTTGCTGCCACAGCAAAGGTGCCAGCGGGGAAAAGTGATGCTGGTTCTCACTGCCTCCTGGAACCTCTTCAAATGCCGCAGACAATTTGGCCCTCTCTGCTTTCCTGCGGACTCCATCCTCAAAAGCACCTGTTTTCGCTTTCGGCATCCTCCGGAGCAAAAAAGACAAACGTCCAGCTTTTGCTGCCACAGCAAAGGTGCCAGCGGGGAAAAGTGATGCTGGTTATCACTGCCTCCTGGAACCCTTTCAAATGCCACAGACAATTTGGCCCTCTCTGCTTTCCTGTGGACTCCATCCTCAAAAGCACCTGATTTCGCTTTCGGCAGCCTCCGGAGCAAAAAAGACAAACGTCCAGCTTTTGCTGCCACAGCAAAGGTGCCAGCAGAGAAAAATAATGCTGGTTCTCACTGCCTCCTGGAACTCTTTCAAATGCCACAGACAACTTGGCCCTCTCTGCTTTACTGCGGACTCCATCCTCAAAAGCACCTTTTTTTACTTTCGGCGCCCTCCGGTGGTAAAAAGACAAACGTCCAGCTTTTGCTGCTACAGCAAAGGTGCCAGCGGGGAAAAGTGATGCTGCTTCTCACTACCTCCTGGAACTCTTTCAAATGCCACAGACAATTTGGCCCTCTCTGCTTTCCTGCGGACTCCATCCTCAAAAGCACCTGTTTTCGCTTTCGGCAACCTCCGGAGCAAAAAAGACAAACGTCCAGCTTTTGCTGCCACAGCAAAGGTGCCAGCGGGGAAACGTAATGCTGGTTCTCACTGCCTCCTGGAACCCTTTCAAATGCCCCAGACAATTTGGCCCTCTCTACTTTCCTGCGGACTACATCATCAAAAGCACCTTTTTTCGCTTTCGGCCACCTCCGGTGCAAAAAAGACAAACGTCCAGCTTTTGCTGCCACAGCAAAGGTGCCAGCGGGGAAAAGTAATGTTGGTTCTCACTGCCTCCTGGAACTCTTTCAAATGCCACAGACAATTTGGCCCTCTCTGCTTTCCTGCGGACTCCGTCCTCAAAAGCACCTGTTTTCGCTTTCGGCAACCTCCGGAGCAAAAAAGACAAACGTCCAGCTTTTCCAGCCACAGCAAACGTGCCAGCGGGGAAAAGTGATGCTGGTCCTCACTGCCTCCTGGAACCCCTTCAAATGCCCCAGACAATTTGGCCCTCTCTGCTTTCCTGCGGACTCCATCCTCAAAAGCACCTGTTTTCGCTTTCAGCAACCTCAGGAGCAAATAAGACAAACGTCCAGGTTTTGCTGCCACAGCAAAGGTGCCAGCGGGGAAAAGTGATGCTACTCCGCATTGCCTCCTGGAACCTCTTCAAATGCCCCAGACAATTTGGCCCTCTCTGCTTTCCTGCGGACTCCATCCTCAAAAGCACCTGTTTTCACTTTCGGCAGCCTCCGGAGCAAAAAAGACAAACGTCCAGCTTTTGCTGCCACAGCAAAGGTGCCAGCGGGTAAAAGTAATGCTGGTTCTCACTGCCTTCTGGAACCCTTTCAAATGCCCCAGACAATTTGGCCCTCTCTGCTTTCCTGCGGACTCCGTCCTCAAAAGCACCTTTTTTCTCTTTCGGCGCCCTCCGGTGGTAAAAAGACAAACGTCCAGCTTTTGCTGCCACTTCAAAGGTGCCAGCGGGGAAAAGTAATGCTGGTTCTCACTGCCTTCTGGAACCCTTTCAAATGCCCCAGACAATTTGGCCCTCTCTGCTTTCCTGCGGACTCCGTCCTCAAAAGCACCTTTTTTCGCTTTCGGCGCCCTCCGGTGGTAAAAAGACAAACGTCCAGCTTTTGCTGCCACAGCAAAGGTGCCAGCGGGGAAAGGTGATGCTGGTTCTCACTGCCTCCTGGAACTCTTTCAAATGCCACAGACAATTTGGCCCTCTCTGCTTTCCTGCGGACTCCATCCTCAAAAGCACCTGTTTTCGCTTTCGGCAACGTCAGGAGCAAAAAAGACAAACGTCCAGCTTTTGCTACCACAGCAAAGGTGCCAGCAGGGAAAAATAATGCTGGTTCTCACTGCCTCCTGGAACCCTTTCAAATGGCCTAGACAATTTGGCCCTCTCTGCTTTCCTGCGGACTCCATCTTCAAAAGCACCTGTTTTCGCTTTCGGCATCCTCCGGAGCAAAAAAGACAAACGTCCAGCTTTTGCTGCCACAGCAAAGGTGCCAGCGGGGAACAGTAATGCTGGTTCTCACTGCCTCCTGGAACCTCTTCAAATGCCACAGACAATTTGGCCCTCTCTGCTTTCCTGCAGACTCCATCCTCAAAAGCACCTGTTTTCGCTTTCGGCAGCCTCCGGAGCAAAAAAGAAAAACGTCCAGGTTTTGCTGCCACAGCAAAGGTGCCAGCGGGGAAAAGTGATGCTACTCCGCATTGCCTCCTGGAACCTCTTCAAATGCCCCAGACAATTTGGCCCTCTCTGCTTTCCTGCGGACTCCATCCTCAAAAGCACCTGTTTTCGCTTTCGGCATCCTCCGGAGCAAAAAAGACAAACGTCCAGCTTTTGCTGCCACAGCAAAGGTGCCAGCGGGTAAAAGTAATGCTGGTTCTCACTGCCTCCTGGAACCCTTTCAAATGCCACAGACAATTTGGCACTCTCTGCTTTCCTGCGGACTCCATCCTCAAAAGCACCTGTTTTCGCTTTCGGCAGCCTCCGGAGCAAAAAAGACAAACGTCCAGCTTTTGCTGCCACAGCAAAGGTGCCAGCGGGGAAAAGTAATGCTGGTTCTCACTGCCTCCTGGAACTCTATCAAATGCCATAGACAATTTGGCCCTCTCTGCTTTCCTGCGGACTCCGTCCTCAAAAGCACCTGTTTTCGCTTTCTGCAACCTCCGGAGCAAAAAAGACAAACGTCCAGCTTTTGCTGCCACAGCAAAGGTGCCAGCGGGGAAAAGTGATGCTGGTCCTCACTGCCTCCTGGAACCCCTTCAAATGCCCCTGACAATTTGGCTCTCTCTGCTTTCCTGCGGACTCCATCCTCAAAAGCACCTGTTTTCGCTTTCAGCAACCTCCGGAGCAAAAAAGACAAACGTCCAGCTTTTGCTGCCACAGCAAAGGTGCCAGCGGGGAAAAGTAATGCTGGTTCTCACTGCCTCCTGGAACCTCTTCAGATGCCCCAGACAATTTGGCCCTCTCTGCTTTCCTGCGGACTCCATCCTCAAAAGAACCTGTTTTCGCTTTCGGCAGCCTCCGGAGCAAAAAAACAAACGTCCAGCTTTTGCTGCCACAGTAAAGGTGCCAGCAGGGAAAAGTAATGCTGGTTCTCACTGCCTCCTGGAACCCTTTCAAATGCCCCAGACAATTTGGCCCTCTCTGCTTTCCTGCGGACTACATCCTCAAAAGCAACTTATTTCGCTTTCGGCAGCCTCCGGAGCAAAAAAGACAAACGTCCAGCTTTTGCTGCCACAGCAAAGGTGCCAGCGGAGAAAACTAATGCTGGTTCTCACTGCCTCCTGGAACCCTTTCAAATGCCCCAGACAATTTGGCCCTCTATGCTTTCCTGTGGACTCCATCCTCAAAAGCACCTGTTTTCGCTTTCGGTAGCCTCCGGAGCAAAAAAGACAAACGTCCAGCTTTTGCTGCCACAGCAAAGGTGCCAGCGGAGAAAACTAAGGCTTGTTCCCACTGCCTCCTGGAACCCTTTCAAATGCCACAGACAATTTGGCCCTCTCTGCTTTCCTGCGGACTCCATCCTCAAAAGCACCTTTTTTCGCTTTCGGCCACCTCCGGAGCAAAAAAGACAAACGTCCAGCTTTTGCTGCCACAGCAAATGTGCCAGCGGGGAAAAGTAATGCTGGTCCTCACTGCCTCTTGGAACTCTTTCAAATGCCACAGACAATTTGGCCCTCTCTGCTTTCCTGCGGACTCCATCCTCAAAAGCACCTGTTTTCGCTTTCGGCAACCTCAGGAGCAAAAAAGACAAACGTCCAGCTTTTGCTGCCACAGCAAAGGTGCCAGCGGGGAAAAGTAATGCTGGTTCTCACTGCCTCCTGGAACCTCTTCAAATGCCCCAGACAATTTGGCCCTCTCTGCTTTCCTGCGGACTCCATCCTCAAAAGCACCTTTTTTCGCTTTCGGCAACCTCAGGAGCAAAAAAGACAAACGTCCAGCTTTTGCTGCCACAGCAAAGGTGCCAGCGGGGAAAGGTGATGCTGGTTCTCACTGCCTCCTGGAACTCTTTCAAATGCCACAGACAATTTGGCCCTCTCTGCTTTCCTGCGGACTCCATCCTCAAAAGCACCTGTTTTCGCTTTCGGCAGCCCCCAGAGCAAAAAAGACAAACGTCCAGCTTTTGCTGCCACAGCAAAGGTGCCAGCGGGGAAAAGTAATGCTGGTTCTCACTGCCTCCTGGAACCCTTTCAAATGCCCCAGACAATTTTGCCCTCTCTGCTTTCCTGCGGACTCTGTCCTCAAAAGCACCTGTTTTCGCTTTCAGCAACCTCCGGAGCAAAAAAGACAAACGTCCAGCTTTTGCTGCCACAGCAAAGGTGCCAGCGGGGAAAAGTAATGCTGGTTCTCACTGCCTCCTGGAACCTCTTCAGATGCCCCAGACAATTTGGCCCTCTCTGCTTTCCTGCGGACTCCATCCTCAAAAGCACCTGTTTTCGCTTTCGGCAGCCTCCGGAGCAAAAAAACAAACGTCCAGCTTTTGCTGCCACAGTAAAGGTGCCAGCAGGGAAAAGTAATGCTGGTTCTCACTGCCTCCTGGAACCCTTTAAAATGCCCCAGACAATTTGGCCCTCTCTGCTTTCCTGCGGACTACATCCTCAAAAGCAACTTATTTCGCTTTCGGCAGCCTCCGGAGCAAAAAAGACAAACGTCCAGCTTTTGCTGCCACAGCAAAGGTGCCAGCGGAGAAAACTAATGCTGGTTCTCACTGCCTCCTGGAACCCTTTCAAATGCCACAGACAATTTGGCCCTCTCTGCTTTCCTGCGGACTCCATCCTCAAAAGCACCTTTTTTCGCTTTCGGCCACCTCCGGAGCAAAAAAGACAAACGTCCAGCTTTTGCTGCCACAGCAAATGTGCCAGCGGGGAAAAGTAATGCTGGTCCTCACTGCCTCTTGGAACTCTTTCAAATGCCACAGACAATTTGGCCCTCTCTGCTTTCCTGCGGACTCCATCCTCAAAAGCACCTGTTTTCGCTTTCGGCAACCTCAGGAGCAAAAAAGACAAACGTCCAGCTTTTGCTGCCACAGCAAAGGTGCCAGCGGGGAAAAGTAATGCTGGTTCTCACTGCCTCCTGGAACCTCTTCAAATGCCCCAGACAATTTGGCCCTCTCTGCTTTCCTGCGGACTCCATCCTCAAAAGCACCTGTTTTCGCTTTCGGCAACCTCAGGAGCAAAAAAGACAAACGTCCAGCTTTTGCTGCCACAGCAAAGGTGCCAGCGGGGAAAGGTGATGCTGGTTCTCACTGCCTCCTGGAACTCTTTCAAATGCCACAGACAATTTGGCCCTCTCTGCTTTCCTGCGGACTCCATCCTCAAAAGCACCTGTTTTCGCTTTCGGCAGCCCCCAGAGCAAAAAAGACAAACGTCCAGCTTTTGCTGCCACAGCAAAGGTGCCAGCGGAGAAAAGTGATGCTGGTCCTCACTGCCTCCTGGAACCCCTTCAAATGCCCCTGACAATTTGGCCCTCTCTGCTTTCCTGCAGACTCCATCCTCAAAAGCACCTGTTTTCGCTTTCGGCAGCCCCCAGAGCAAAAAAGACAAACGTCCAGCTTTTGCTGCCACAGCAAAGGTGCCAGCGGGGAAAAGTAATGCTGGTTCTCACTGCGTCCTGGAACTCTTTCAAATGCCACAGACAATTTGGCCCTCTCTGCTTTCCTGCGGACTCCGTCCTCAAAAGCACCTGTTTTCGCTTTCGGCAACCTCCGGAGCAAAAAAGACAAACGTCCAGCTTTTCCTGCCACAGCAAAGGTGCCAGCGGGGAAAAGTGATGCTGGTCCTCACTGCCTCCTGGAACCCTTTCAAATGGCCTAGACAATTTGGCCCTCTCTGCTTTCCTGCGGACTCCGTCCTCAAAAGCACCTGTTTTCGCTTTCGGCAACCTCCAGAGCAAAAAAGACAAACGTCCAGCTTTTGCTGCCACAGCAAAGGTGCCAGCGGGGAAAAGTAATGCTGGTTCTCACTGCCTCCTGGAACCTCTTCAAATGCCCCAGACAATTTGGCCCTCTCTGCTTTCCTGCGGACTCCGTCCTCAAAAGCACCTGTTTTCGCTTTCGGCATCCTCCTGAGCAAAAAAGACAAACGTCCAGCTTTTGCTGCCACAGCAAAGGTGCCAGCGGGGAAAAGTAATGCTGGTTCTCACTGCCTCCTGGAACCTCTTCAGATGCCCCAGACAATTTGGCCCTCTCTGCTTTCCTGCGGACTCCATCCTCAAAAGCACCTGTTTTCGCTTTCGGCAGCCTCCGGAGCAAAAAAACAAACGTCCAGCTTTTGCTGCCACAGTAAAGGTGCCAGCAGGGAAAAGTAATGCTGGTTCTCACTGCCTCCTGGAACCCTTTAAAATGCCCCAGACAATTTGGCCCTCTCTGCTTTCCTGCGGACTACATCCTCAAAAGCAAATTTTCGCTTTCGGCAGCCTCCGGAGCAAAAAAGACAAACGTCCAGCTTTTGCTGCCACAGCAAAGGTGCCAGCGGAGAAAACTAATGCTGGTTCTCACTGCCTCCTGGAACCCTTTCAAATGCCCCAGACAATTTGGCCCTCTCTGCTTTCCTGCGGACTCCATCCTCAAAAGCACCTGTTTTCGCTTTCGGCAGCCTCCGGAGCAAAAAAGACAAACGTCCAGCTTTTGCTGCCACAGCAAAGGTGCCAGCGGGGAAAAGTAATGCTGGTCCTCACTGCCTCCTGGAACCTCTTCAAATGCCACAGACAATTTGGCCCTCTCTGCTTTCCTGCGGACTCCATCCTCAAAAGCACCTGTTTTCGCTTTCGGCAACCTCAGGAGCAAAAAAGACAAACGTCCAGCTTTTGCTGCCACAGCAAAGGTGCCAGCGGGAAAAAGTTATGCTGGTTCTCACTGCCTCCTGGAACCTCTTCAAATGCCCCAGACAATTTGGCCCTCTCTGCTTTCCTGCGGACTCCATCCTCAAAAGCACCTTTTTTCGCTTTCGGCAACCTCAGGAGCAAAAAAGACAAACGTCCAGCTTTTGCTGCCACAGCAAAGGGTCCAGCGGAAAAAAGTAATGCTGGTTCTCACTGCCTCCTGGAACCTCTTCAAATGCCACAGACAATTTGGCCCTCTCTGCTTTCCTGCGGACTCCATCCTCAAAAGCACCTGTTTTCGCTTTCGGCAGCCTCCGGAGCAAAAAAGACAAACGTCCAGCTTTTGCTGCCACAGCAAAGGTGCCAGCGGGGAAAAGTAATGCTGGTTCTCACTGTCTCCTGGAACCTCTTCAAATGCCCCAGACAATTTGGCCCTCTCTGCTTTCCTGCGGACTCCATCCTCAAAAGCACCTGTTTTCGCTTTCGGCAACCTCAGGAGCAAAAAAGACAAACGTCCAGCTTTTGCTGCCACAGCAAAGGTGCCAGCGGGGAAAAGTAATGCTGGTTCTCACTACCTCCTGGAACCTCTTCAAATGCCCCAGACAATTTGGCCCTCTCTGCTATCCTGCGGACTCCATCCTCAAAAGCACCTGTTTTCGCTTTCGGCAGCCTCCGGAGCAAAAAAGACAAACGTCCAGCTTTTGCTGCCACAGCAAAGGTGCCAGCGGGGAAAAGTAATGCTGGTTCTCACTGCCTCCTGGAACTCTTTCAAATGCCACAGACAATTTGGCCCTCTCTGCTTTCCTGCGGACTCCGTCCTCAAAAGCACCTGTTTTCGCTTTCGGCAACCTCCGGAGCAAAAAAGACAAACGTTCAGCTTTTGCTGCCACAGCAAAGGTGCCAGCGGGGAAAAGTGATGCTGGTCCTCACTGCCTCCTGGAACCCCTTCAAATGCCCCAGACAATTTGGCCCTCTCTGCTTTCCCGTGGACTCCATCCTCAAAAGCACCTGTTTTCGCTTTCGGCAGCCTCCGGAGCAAAAAAGACAAACGTCCAGCTTTTGCTGCCACAGCAAAGGTGCCAGCGGGGAAAAGTAATGCTGGTGCTCACTGCCTTCTGGAACCCTTTCAAATGCCCCAGACAATTTGGCCCTCTCTGCTTTCCTGCGGACTCCGTCCTCAAAAGCACCTTTTTTCTCTTTCGGCGCCCTCCGGTGGTAAAAAGACAAACGTCCAGCTTTTGCTGCCACAGCAAAGGTGCCAGCGGGGAAAGGTGATGCTGGTTCTCACTGCCTCCTGGAACTCTTTCAAATGCCACAGACAATTTGGCCCTCTCTGCTTTCCTGCGGACTCCATCCTCAAAAGCACCTGTTTTCGCTTTCGGCAGCCCCCAGAGCAAAAAAGACAAACGTCCAGCTTTTGCTGCCACAGCAAAGGTGCCAGCGGAGAAAAGTGATGCTGGTCCTCACTGCCTCCTGGAACCCCTTCAAATGCCCCTGACAATTTGGCCCTCTCTGCTTTCCTGCGGACTCCGTCCTCAAAAGCACCTGTTTTCGCTTTCGGCATCCTCCTGAGCAAAAAAGACAAACGTCCAGCTTTTGCTGCCACAGCAAAGGTGCCAGCGGGGAAAAGTAATGCTGGTTCTCACTGCCTCCTGGAACCCTTTAAAATGCCCCAGACAATTTGGCCCTCTCTGCTTTCCTGCGGACTACATCCTCAAAAGCAAATTTTCGCTTTCGGCAGCCTCCGGAGCAAAAAAGACAAACGTCCAGCTTTTGCTGCCACAGCAAAGGTGCCAGCGGAGAAAACTAATGCTGGTTCTCACTGCCTCCTGGAACCCTTTCAAATGCCCCAGACAATTTGGCCCTCTCTGCTTTCCTGCGGACTCCATCCTCAAAAGCACCTGTTTTCGCTTTCGGCAGCCTCCGGAGCAAAAAAGACAAACGTCCAGCTTTTGCTGCCACAGCAAAGGTGCCAGCGGGGAAAAGTAATGCTGGTCCTCACTGCCTCCTGGAACCTCTTCAAATGCCCCAGACAATTTGGCCCTCTCTGCTTTCCTGCGGACTCCATCCTCAAAAGCACCTGTTTTCGCTTTCGGCAACCTCAGGAGCAAAAAAGACAAACGTCCAGCTTTTGCTGCCACAGCAAAGGTGCCAGCGGGAAAAAGTTATGCTGGTTCTCACTGCCTCCTGGAACCTCTTCAAATGCCCCAGACAATTTGGCCCTCTCTGCTTTCCTGCGGACTCCATCCTCAAAAGCACCTTTTTTCGCTTTCGGCAACCTCAGGAGCAAAAAAGACAAACGTCCAGCTTTTGCTGCCACAGCAAAGGGTCCAGCGGAAAAAAGTAATGCTGGTTCTCACTGCCTCCTGGAACCTCTTCAAATGCCACAGACAATTTGGCCCTCTCTGCTTTCCTGCGGACTCCATCCTCAAAAGCACCTGTTTTCGCTTTCGGCAGCCTCCGGAGCAAAAAAGACAAACGTCCAGCTTTTGCTGCCACAGCAAAGGTGCCAGCGGGGAAAAGTAATGCTGGTTCTCACTGTCTCCTGGAACCTCTTCAAATGCCCCAGACAATTTGGCCCTCTCTGCTTTCCTGCGGACTCCATCCTCAAAAGCACCTGTTTTCGCTTTCGGCAACCTCAGGAGCAAAAAAGACAAACGTCCAGCTTTTGCTGCCACAGCAAAGGTGCCAGCGGGGAAAAGTAATGCTGGTTCTCACTACCTCCTGGAACCTCTTCAAATGCCCCAGACAATTTGGCCCTCTCTGCTATCCTGCGGACTCCATCCTCAAAAGCACCTGTTTTCGCTTTCGGCAGCCTCCGGAGCAAAAAAGACAAACGTCCAGCTTTTGCTGCCACAGCAAAGGTGCCAGCGGGGAAAAGTAATGCTGGTTCTCACTGCCTCCTGGAACTCTTTCAAATGCCACAGGCAATTTGGCCCTCTCTGCTTTCCTGCGGACTCCGTCCTCAAAAGCACCTGTTTTCGCTTTCGGCAACCTCCGGAGCAAAAAAGACAAACGTTCAGCTTTTGCTGCCACAGCAAAGGTGCCAGCGGGGAAAAGTGATGCTGGTCCTCACTGCCTCCTGGAACCTCTTCAAATGCCCCAGACAATTTGGCCCTCTCTGCTTTCCCGCGGACTCCATCCTCAAAAGCACCTGTTTTCGCTTTCGGCAGCCTCCGGAGCAAAAAAGACAAACGTCCAGCTTTTGCTGCCACAGCAAAGGTGCCAGCGGGGAAAAGTAATGCTGGTTCTCACTGCCTCCTGGAACCCCTTCAAATGCCACAGACAATTTGGCCCTCTCTGCTTTCCTGCGGACTCCATCCTCAAAAGCACCTGTTTTCGCTTTCGGCAACCTCAGGAGCAAAAAAGACAAACGTCCAGCTTTTGCTGCCACAGCAAAGGTGCCAGCGGGGAAAAGTAATGCTGGTGCTCACTGCCTTCTGGAACCCTTTCAAATGCCCCAGACAATTTGGCCCTCTCTGCTTTCCTGCGGACTCCGTCCTCAAAAGCACCTTTTTTCTCTTTCGGCGCCCTCCGGTGGTAAAAAGACAAACGTCCAGCTTTTGCTGCCACAGCAAAGGTGCCAGCGGGGAAAGGTGATGCTGGTTCTCACTGCCTCCTGGAACTCTTTCAAATGCCACAGACAATTTGGCCCTCTCTGCTTTCCTGCGGACTCCATCCTCAAAAGCACCTGTTTTCGCTTTCGGCAGCCCCCAGAGCAAAAAAGACAAACGTCCAGCTTTTGCTGCCACAGCAAAGGTGCCAGCGGAGAAAAGTGATGCTGGTCCTCACTGCCTCCTGGAACCCCTTCAAATGCCCCTGACAATTTGGCCCTCTCTGCTTTCCTGCGGACTCCATCCTCAAAAGCACCTGTTTTCGCTTTCGGCAACCTCCAGAGCAAAAAAGACAAACGTCCAGCTTTTGCTGCCACAGCAAAGGTGCCAGCGGGGAAAAGTAATGCTGGTTCTCACTGCCTCCTGGAACTCTTTCAAATGCCACAGACAACTTGGCCCTCTCTGCTTTCCTGCGGACTCAATCCTCAAAAGCACCTTTTTTCACTTTCGGCGCCCTCCGGTGGTAAAAAGACAAACGTCCAGCTTTTGCTGCCACAGCAAAGGTGCCAGCGGGGAAAAGTGATGCTGGTTCTCACTGCCTCCTGGAACTCTTTCAAATGCCACAGACAATTTGGCACTCTCTGCTTTCCTGCGGACTCCATCCTCAAAAGCACCTGTTTTCGCTTTCGGCATCTTAAGGAGCAAAAAAGACAAACGTCCAGCTTTTGCTGCCACAGCAAAGGTGCCAGCGGGGAACAGTAATGCTGGTTCTCACTGCCTCCTGGAACCTCTTCAAATGCCCCAGACAATTTGGCCCTCTCTGCTTTCCTGCGGACTCCATCCTCAAAAGCACCTGTTTTTGCTTTCGGCATCCTCCGGAGCAAAAAAGACAAACGCCCAGCTTTTGCTGCCACAGCAAAGGTGCCAGCGGAAAAAAGTAATGCTGGTTCTCACTGCCTCCTGGAACCTCTTCAAATGCCCCAGACAATTTGGCCCTCTCTGCTTTCCTGCGGACTCCATCCTCAAAAGCACCTGTTTTCGCTTTCGGCAGCCTCCGGAGCAAAAAAGACAAACGTCCAGCTTTTGCTGCCACAGCAAAGGTGCCAGCGGGGAAAAGTAATGCTGGTTCTCACTGCCTCCTGGAACTCTTTCAGATGCCCCAGACAATTTGGCCCTCTCTGCTTTCCTGCGGACTCCATCCTCAAAAGCACCTGTTTTCGCTTTCGGCAGCCTCCGGAGCAAAAAAGACAAACGTCCAGGTTTTGCTGCCACAGCAAAGGTGCCAGCGGGGAAAAGTAATGCTGGTGCTCACTGCCTTCTGGAACCCTTTCAAATGCCCCAGACAATTTGGCCCTCTCTGCTTTCCTGCGGACTCCGTCCTCAAAAGCACCTTTTTTCTCTTTCGGCGCCCTCCGGTGGTAAAAAGACAAACGTCCAGCTTTTGCTGCCACAGCAAAGGTGCCAGCGGGGAAAGGTGATGCTGGTTCTCCCTGCCTCCTGGAACTCTTTCAAATGCCACAGACAATTTGGCCCTCTCTGCTTTCCTGCGGACTCCATCCTCAAAAGCACCTGTTTTCGCTTTCGGCATCCTCCGGAGCAAAAAAGACAAACGTCCAGCTCTTGCTGCCACAGCAAAGGTGCCAGCGGGGAAAAGTAATGCTGGTGCTCACTGCCTTCTGGAACCCTTTCAAATGCCCCAGACAATTTGGCCCTCTCTGCTTTCCTGCGGACTCCGTCCTCAAAAGCACCTTTTTTCTCTTTCGGCGCCCTCCGGTGGTAAAAAGACAAACGTCCAGCTTTTGCTGCCACAGCAAAGGTGCCAGCGGGGAAAGGTGATGCTGGTTCTCACTGCCTCCTGGAACTCTTTCAAATGCCACAGACAATTTGGCCCTCTCTGCTTTCCTGCGGACTCCATCCTCAAAAGCACCTGTTTTCGCTTTCGGCAGCCCCCAGAGCAAAAAAGACAAACGTCCAGCTTTTGCTGCCACAGCAAAGGTGCCAGCGGAGAAAAGTGATGCTGGTCCTCACTGCCTCCTGGAACCCCTTCAAATGCCCCTGACAATTTGGCGCTCTCTGCTTTCCTGCGGACTCCATCCTCAAAAGCACCTGTTTTCGCTTTCGGCAACCTCCAGAGCAAAAAAGACAAACGTCCAGCTTTTGCTGCCACAGCAAAGGTGCCAGCGGGGAAAAGTAATGCTGGTTCTCACTGCCTCCTGGAACTCTTTCAAATGCCACAGACAACTTGGCCCTCTCTGCTTTCCTGCGGACTCCATCCTCAAAAGCACCTTTTTTCACTTTCGGCGCCCTCCGGTGGTAAAAAGACAAACGTCCAGCTTTTGCTGCCACAGCAAAGGTGCCAGCGGGGAAAAGTGATGCTGGTTCTCACTGCCTCCTGGAACTCTATCAAATGCCACAGACAATTTGGCACTCTCTGCTTTCCTGCGGAATCCATCCTCAAAAGCACCTGTTTTCGCTTTCGGCATCTTAAGGAGCAAAAAAGACAAACGTCCAGCTTTTGCTGCCACAGCAAAGGTGCCAGCGGGGAACAGTAATGCTGGTTCTCACTGCCTCCTGGAACCTCTTCAAATGCCCCAGACAGTTTGGCCCTCTCTGCTTTCCTGCGGACTCCATCCTCAAAAGCACCTGTTTTTGCTTTCGGCAGCCTCCGGAGCAAAAAAGACAAACGTCCAGCTTTTGCTGCCACAGCAAAGGTGCCAGCGGGGAAAAGTGATGCTGGTCCTCACTGCCTCCTGGAACCCCTTCAAATGCCCCAGACAATTTGGCCCTCTCTGCTTTCCTGCGGACTCCATCCTCAAAAGCACCTGTTTTCGCTTTCGGCAACCTCCGGAGCAAAAAAGACAAACGTCCAGCTTTTGCTGCCACAGCAAAGGTGCCAGCGGGGAAAAGTAATGCTGGTTCTCACTGCCTCCTGGAACCCCTTCAAATGCCACAGACAATTTGGCCCTCTCTGCTTTCCTGCGGACTCCATCCTCAAAAGCACCTGTTTTCGCTTTCGGCAACCTCAGGAGCAAAAAAGACAAACGTCCAGGTTTTGCTGCCACAGCAAAGGTGCCAGCGGGGAAAAGTGATGCTACTCCGCATTGCCTCCTGGAACCTCTTCAAATGCCCCAGACAATTTGGCCCTCTCTGCTTTCCTGCGGACTCCATCCTCAAAAGCACCTGTTTTCGCTTTCGGCAGCCTCCGGAGCAAAAAAGACAAACGTCCAGCTTTTGCTGCCACAGCAAAGGTGCCAGCGGGGAAAAGTAATGCTGGTGCTCACTGCCTTCTGGAACCCTTTCAAATGCCACAGACAATTTGGCCCTCTCTGCTTTCCTGCGGACTCCATCCTCAAAAGCACCTTTTTTCTCTTTCGGCGCCCTCCGGTGGTAAAAAGACAAACGTCCAGCTTTTGCTGCCACAGCAAAGGTGCCAGCGGGGAAAGGTGATGCTGGTTCTCACTGCCTCCTGGAACTCTTTCAAATGCCACAGACAATTTGGCCCTCTCTGCTTTCCTGCAGACTCCATCCTCAAAAGCACCTGTTTTCGCTTTCGGCAGCCCCCAGAGCAAAAAAGACAAACGTCCAGCTTTTGCTGCCACAGCAAAGGTGCCAGCGGAGAAAAGTGATGCTGGTCCTCACTGCCTCCTGGAACCCCTTCAAATGCCCCTGACAATTTGGCCCTCTCTGCTTTCCTGCGGACTCCATCCTCAAAAGCACCTGTTTTCGCTTTCGGCAACCTCCAGAGCAAAAAAGACAAACGTCCAGCTTTTGCTGCCACAGCAAAGGTGCCAGCGGGGAAAAGTAATGCTGGTTCTCACTGCCTCCTGGAACTCTTTCAAATGCCACAGACAACTTGGCCCTCTCTGCTTTCCTGCGGACTCAATCCTCAAAAGCACCTTTTTTCACTTTCGGCGCCCTCCGGTGGTAAAAAGACAAACGTCCAGCTTTTGCTGCCACAGCAAAGGTGCCAGCGGGGAAAAGTGATGCTGGTTCTCACTGCCTCCTGGAACTCTTTCAAATGCCACAGACAATTTGGCACTCTCTGCTTTCCTGCGGACTCCATCCTCAAAAGCACCTGTTTTCGCTTTCGGCATCTTAAGGAGCAAAAAAGACAAACGTCCAGCTTTTGCTGCCACAGCAAAGGTGCCAGCGGGGAACAGTAATGCTGGTTCTCACTCCCTCCTGGAACCTCTTCAAATGCCCCAGACAATTTGGCCCTCTCTGCTTTCCTGCGGACTCCATCCTCAAAAGCACCTGTTTTTGCTTTCGGCATCCTCCGGAGCAAAAAAGACAAACGCCCAGCTTTTGCTGCCACAGCAAAGGTGCCAGCGGAAAAAAGTAATGCTGGTTCTCACTGCCTCCTGGAACCTCTTCAAATGCCCCAGACAATTTGGCCCTCTCTGCTTTCCTGCGGACTCCGTCCTCAAAAGCACCTTTTTTCGCTTTCGGCAACCTACGGAGCAAAAAAGACAAACGTTCAGCTTTTGCTGCCACAGCAAAGGTGCCAGCGGGGAAAAGTGATGCTGGTCCTCACTGCCTCCTGGAACCCCTTCAAATGCCCCAGACAATTTGGCCCTCTCTGCTTTCCTGCGGACTCCATCCTCAAAAGCACCTGTTTTCGCTTTCGGCAACTTCCGGAGCAAAAAAGACAAACGTCCAGCTTTTCCTGCCACAGCAAAGGTGCCAGCGGGGAAAAGTGATGCTGGTCCTCACTGCCTCCTGGAACCCTTTCAAATGGCCTAGACAATTTGGCCCTCTCTGCTTTCCTGCGGACTCCATCCTCAAAAGCACCTGTTTTCGCTTTCAGCAACCTCCGGAGCAAAAAAGACAAACGTCCAGCTTTTGCTGCCACAGCAAAGGTGCCAGCGGGGGAAAGTGATGCTGGTCCTCACTGCCTCCTGGAACCCCTTCAAATGCCCCAGACAATTTGGCCCTCTCTGCTTTCCTGCGGACTCCATCCTCAAAAGCACCTGTTTTCGCTTTCGGCAACCTCAGGAGCAAAAAAGACAAACGTCCAGGTTTTGCTGCCACAGCAAAGGTGCCAGCGGGGAAAAGTGATGCTACTCCGCATTGCCTCCTGGAACTCTTTCAAATGCCCCAGACAATTTGGCCCTCTCTGCTTTCCTGCGGACTCCATCCTCCAAAGCACCTGTTTTCGCTTTCGGCAGCCTCCGGAGCAAAAAAGACAAACGTCCAGCTTTTGCTGCCACAGCAAAGGTGCCAGCGGGGAAAAGTAATGCTGGTTCTCACTGCCTTCTGGAACCCTTTCAAATGCCCCAGACAATTTGGCCCTCTCTGCTTTCCTGCGGACTCCGTCCTCAAAAGCACCTTTTTTCTCTTTCGGCGCCCTCCGGTGGTAAAAAGACAAACGTCCAGCTTTTGCTGCCACAGCAAAGGTGCCAGCGGGGAAAGGTGATGCTGGTTCTCACTGCCTCCTGGAACTCTTTCAAATGCCACAGACAATTTGGCCCTCTCTGCTTTCCTGCGGACTCGATCCTCAAAAGCACCTGTTTTCGCTTTCGGCAGCCCCCAGAGCAAAAAAGACAAACGTCCAGCTTTTGCTGCCACAGCAAAGGTGCCAGCGGGGAAAAGTGATGCTGGTCCTCACTGCCTCCTGGAACCCTTTCAAATGCCACAGACAATTTGGCCCTCTCTGCTTTCCTGCGGACTCCATCCTCAAAAGCACTTGTTTTCGCTTTCGGCAGCCTCCGGAGCAAAAAAGACAAACGTCCACCTTTTGCTGCCACAGCAAAGGTGCCAGCGGGGAAAAGTGATGCTGGTCCTCATTGCTTCCTGGAACCTCTTCAAATGCCACAGACAATTTGGCCCTCTCTGCTTTCCTGCGGACTCCATCCTCAAAAGCACCTGTTTTCGTTTTCGGCATCCTCCGGAGCAAAAAAGACAAACGTCCAGCTTTTGCTGCCACAGCAAAGGTGCCAGCGGGGAAAAGTGATGCTGGTTCTCACTGCCTCCTGGAACCTCTTCAAATGCCCCAGACAATTTGGCCCTCTCTGCTTTCCTGCGGACTCCATCCTCAAAAGCACCTGTTTTCGCTTTCGGCAGCCTCCGGAGCAAAAAAGACAAACGTCCAGCTTTTGCTGCCACAGCAAAGGTGCCAGCGGGGAAACGTAATGCTGGTTCTCACTGCCTCCTGGAACCCTTTCAAATGCCACAGACAATTTGGCCCTCTCTGCTTTCCTGCAGACTCCATCCTATATAGCACCTTTTTTCGCTTTCGGCCACCTCCGGAGCAAAAAAGACAAACGTCCAGCTTTTGCTGCCACAGCAAAGGTGCCAGCGGGGAAAAGTAATGCTGGTTCTCACTGCCTCCTGGAACTCTTTCAAATGCCACAGACAATTTGGCCCTCTCTGCTTTCCTGCGGACTCCGTCCTCAAAAGCACCTGTTTTCGCTTTCGGCAACCTCCGGAGCAAAAAAGACAAACGTCCAGCTTTTCCAGCCACAGCAAAGGTGCCAGCGGGGAAAAGTGATGCTGGTCCTCACTGCCTCCTGGAACCCCTTCAAATGCCCCAGACAATTTGGCCCTCTCTGCTTTCCTGCGGACTCCATCCTCAAAAGCACCTGTTTTCGCTTTCGTCAACCTCAGGAGCAAATAAGACAAACGTCCAGGTTTTGCTGCCACAGCAAAGGTGCCAGCGGGGAAAAGTAATGCTACTCCGCATTGCCTCCTGGAACCTCTTCAAATGCCCCAGACAATTTGGCCCTCTCTGCTTTCCTGCGGACTCCATCCTCAAAAGCACCTGTTTTCGCTTTCGGCAGCCTCCGGAGCAAAAAAGACAAACGTCCAGCTTTTGCTGCCACAGCAAAGGTGCCAGCGGGTAAAAGTAATGCTGGTTCTCACTGCCTTCTGGAACCCTTTCAAATGCCCCAGACAATTTGGCCCTCTCTGCTTTCCTGCGGACTCCGTCCTCAAAAGCACCTTTTTTCTCTTTCGGCGCCCTCCGGTGGTAAAAAGACAAACGTCCAGCTTTTGCTGCCACAGCAAAGGTGCCAGCGGGGAAAGGTGATGCTGGTTCTCACTGCCTCCTGGAACTCTTTCAAATGCCCCAGACAATTTGGCCCTCTCTGCTTTCCTGCGGACTCCATCCTCAAAAGCACCTGATTTCGCTTTCGGCATCCTCCGGAGCAAAAAAGACAAACGTCCAGCTTTTGCTGCCACAGCAAAGGTGCCAGCGGGGAACAGTAATGCTGGTTCTCACTGCCTCCTGGAACCCCTTCAAATGCCACAGACAATTTGGCCCTCTCTGCTTTCCTGCAGACTCCATCCTCAAAAGCACCTGTTTTCGCTTTCGGCAGCCTCCGGAGCAAAAAAGACAAACGTCCAGGTTTTGCTGCCACAGCAAAGGTGCCAGCGGGGAAAAGTGATGCTACTCCGCATTGCCTCCTGGAACCTCTTCAAATGCCACAGACAATTTGGCCCTCTCTGCTTTCCTGCGGACTCCATCCTCAAAAGCACCTGTTTTCGCTTTCGGCAGCCTCCGGAGCAAAAAAGACAAACGTCCAGCTTTTGCTGCCACAGCAAACGTGCCAGCGGGGAAAAGTAATGCTGGTTCTCACTGCCTTCTGGAACCCTTTCAAATGCCCCTGACAATTTGGCCCTCTCTGCTTTTCTGTGGACTCCATTTTCAAAAGCACCTGATTTCGCTTTCGGCAGCCTCCGGAGCAAAAAAGACAAACGTCCAGCTTTTGCTGCCACAGCAAAGTTGCCAGCAGAGAAAAATAATGCTGGTTCTCACTGCCTCCTGGAACTCTTTCAAATGCCACAGACAACTTGGCCCTCTCTGCTTTACTGCGGACTCCATCCTCAAAAGCACCTTTTTTCACTTTCGGCGCCCTCCGGTGGTAAAAAGACAAACGTCCAGCTTTTGCTGCCACAGCAAAGGTGCCAGCGGGGAAAAGTGATGCTGCTTCTCACTACCTCCTGGAACTCTTTCAAATGCCACAGACAATTTGGCCCTCTCTGCTTTCCTGCGGACTCCATCCTCAAAAGCACCTGTTTTCGCTTTCGGCAACCTCCGGAGCAAGAAAGGCAAACGTCCAGCTTTTGCTGCCACAGCAAAGGTGCCAGCGGGGAAAAGTAATGCTGGTTCTCACTGCCTCCTGGAACCCTTTCAAATGCCACAGACAATTTGGCCCTCTCTGCTTTCCTGCGGACTCCATCCTCAAAAGCACCTGTTTTTGCTTTCGGCAGCCTCCGGAGCAAAAAAGACAAACGTCCAGCTTTTGCTGCCACAGCAAAGGTGCCAGCGGAGAAAAGTAATGCTGGTTCTCACTGCCTCCTGGAACCCTTTCAAATGCCACAGACAATTTGGCCCTCTCTGCATTACTACGGACTCTATCCTCAAAAGCACCTTTTTTCACTTTCGGCGCCCTCCGGTGGTAAAAAGACAAACGTCCAGCTTTTGCTGCCACAGCAAAGGTGCCAGCGGGGAAAAGTAATGCTGGTTCTCACTGCCTCCTGGAACTCTTTCAAATGCCACAGACAATTTGGCCCTCTCTGCTTTCCTGCGGACTCCATCCTCAAAAGCACCTGTTTTCGCTTTCGGCAGCCTCCGGAGCAAAAAAGACAAACGTCCAGCTTTTGCTGCCACAGCAAAGGTGCCAGCGGGGAAAAGTAATGCTGGTTCTCACTGCCTTCTGGAACCCTTTCAAATGCCCCAGACAATTTGGCCCTCTCTGCTTTCCTGCGGACTCCGTCCTCCAAAGCACCTTTTTTCGCTTTCGGCGCCCTCCGGTGGTAAAAAGACAAACGTCCAGCTTTTGCTGCCACAGCAAAGGTGCCAGCGGGGAAAGGTGATGCTGGTTCTCACTGCCTCCTGGAACTCTTTCAAATGCCACAGACAATTTGGCCCTCTCTGCTTTCCTGCGGACTCCATCCTCAAAAGCACCTGTTTTCGCTTTCGGCAACGTCAGGAGCAAAAAAGACAAACGTCCAGCTTTTGCTACCACAGCAAAGGTGCCAGCGGGGAAAAGTAATGCTGGTTCTCACTGCCTCCTGGAACCCTTTCAAATGGCCTAGACAATTTGGCCCTCTCTGCTTTCCTGCGGACTACATCCTCAAAAGCACCTGTTTTTGCTTTCGGCATCCTCCGGAGCAAAAAAGACAAACGTCCAGCTTTTGCTGCCACAGCAAAGGTGCCAGCGGGGAACAGCAATGCTGGTTCTCACTGCCTCCTGGAACCTCTTCAAATGCCCCAGACAATTTGGCCCTCTCTGCTTTCCTGCAGACTCCATCCTCAAAAGCACCTGTTTTCGCTTTCGGCAGCCTCCGGAGCAAAAAAGACAAACGTCCAGCTTTTGCTGCCACAGCAAAGGTGCCAGCGGGGAAACGTAATGCTGGTTCTCACTGCCTCCTGGAACCCTTTCAAATGCCACAGACAATTTGGCCCTTTCTGCTTTCCTGCAGACTCCATCCTCAAAAGCACCTGTTTTCGCTTTCGGCAACCTCAGGAGCAAAAAAGACAAACGTCCAGGTTTTGCTGCCACAGCAAAGGTGCCAGCGGGGAAAAGTAATGCTGGTTCTCACTGCCTTCTGGAACCCTTTCAAATGCCCCAGACAATTTGGCCCTCTCTGCTTTCCTGCGGACTCCGTCCTCAAAAGCACCTTTTTTCTCTTTCGGCGCCCTCCGGTGGTAAAAAGACAAACGTCCAGCTTTTGCTGCCACTACAAAGGTGCCAGCGGGGAAAGGTGATGCTGGTTCTCACTGCCTCCTGGAACTCTTTCAAATGCCACAGACAATTTGGCCCTCTCTGCTTTCCTGCAGACTCCATCCTCAAAAGCACCTGTTTTCGCTTTCGGCAGCCTCAGGAGCAAAAAAGACAAACGTCCAGCTTTTGCTGCCACAGCAAAGGTGCCAGCGGGGAAAAGTGATGCTGGTCCTCACTGCCTCCTGGAACCCTTTCAAATGCCACAGACAATTTGGCCCTCTCTGCTTTCCTGCGGACTCCATCCTCAAAAGCACCTGTTTTCGCTTTCGGCAGCCTCCGGAGCAAAAAAGACAAACGTCCAGCTTTTGCTGCCACAGCAAAGGTGCCAGCGGGGAAAAGTGATGCTGGTCCTCATTGCTTCCTGGAACCTCTTCAAATGCCCCTGACAATTTGGCCCTCTCTGCTTTCCTGCGGACTCCATCCTCAAAAGCACCTGTTTTCGCTTTCGGCAACCTCCGGAGCAAAAAAGACAAACGTCCAGCTTTTGCTGCCACAGCAAAGGTGCCAGCGGGGAAAAGTGAGGCTGGGTCTCACTGCCTCCTGGAACCTCTTCAAATGCCACAGACAATTTGGCCCTCTCTGCTTTCCTGCGGACTCCATCCTCAAAAGCACCTGTTTTCGCTTTCGGCAGCCTCCAGAGCAAAAAAGACAAACGTCCAGCTTTTGCTGCCACAGCAAAGGTGCCAGCGGGGAAAAGTAATGCTGGTTCTCACTGCCTCCTGGAACCCTTTCAAATGCCCCATACAATTTGGCCCTCTCTGCTTTCCTGCGGACTCCATCCTCAAAAGCACCTGATTTCGATTTCGGCAGACTCCGGAGCAAAAAAGACAAACGTCCAGCTTTTGCTGCCACAGCAAAGGTGCCAGCTAGGAAAAATAATGCTGGTTCTCACTGCCTCCTGGAACTCTTTCAAATGCCACAGACAACTTGGCCCTCTCTGCTTTACTGTGACTCCATCCTCAAAAGCACCTTTTTTCACTTTCGGCGCCCTCCGGTGGTAAAAAGACAAACGTCCAGCTTTTGCTGCTACAGCAAAGGTGCCAGCGGGGAAAAGTGATGCTGCTTCTCACTACCTCCTGGAACTCTTTCAAATGCCACAGACAATTTGGCACTCTCTTCTTTCCTGCGGACTCCATCCTCAAAAGCACCTGTTTTCGCTTTCGGCAACGTCAGGAGCAAAAAAGACAAACGTCCAGCTTTTGCTACCACAGCAAAGGTGCCAGCGGGGAAAAGTAATGCTGGTTCTCACTGCCTCCTGGAACCCTGTCAAATGGCCTAGACAATTTGGCCCTCTCTGCTTTCCTGCGGACTCCATCCTCAAAAGCACCTGTTTTCGCTTTCGGCAGCCTCCGGAGCAAAAAAGACAAACGTCCAGCTTTTGCTGCCACAGCAAAGGTGCCAGCGGGGAACAGTAATGCTGGTTCTCACTGCCTCCTGGAACCTCTTCAAATGCCACAGACAATTTGGCCCTCTCTGCTTTCCTGCGGACTCCATCCTCAAAAGCACCTGTTTTCGCTTTCGGCAGCCTCCGGAGCAAAAAAGACAAACGTCCAGCTTTTGCTGCCACAGCAAAGGTGCCAGCGGGGAAACGTAATGCTGGTTCTCACTGCCTCCTGGAACCCTTTCAAATGCCACAGACAATTTGGCCCTCTCTGCTTTCCTGCAGACTCCATCCTATATAGCACCTTTTTTCGCTTTCGGCCACCTCCGGAGCAAAAAAGACAAACGTCCAGCTTTTGCTGCCACAGCAAAGGTGCCGGCGGGGAAAAGTAATGCTGGTTCTCACTGCCTCCTGGAACCCTTTCAAATGCCACAGACAATTTGGCCCTCTCTGCTTTCCTGCGGACTCCATCCTCAAAAGCACCTGTTTTCGCTTTCGGCAGCCTCCGGAGCAAAAAAGACAAACGTCCAGCTTTTGCTGCCACAGCAAAGGTGCCAGCGGAGAAAAGTAATGCTGGTTCTCACTGCCTCCTGGAACCCTTTCAAATGCCACAGACAATTTGGCCCTCTCTGCATTACTACGGACTCTATCCTCAAAAGCACCTTTTTTCACTTTCGGCGCCCTCCGGTGGTAAAAAGACAAACGTCCAGCTTTTGCTGCCACAGCAAAGGTGCCAGCGGGGAAAAGTGATGCTACTCCGCATTGCCTCCTGGAACCCTTTCAAATGCCCCTGACAATTTGGCCCTCTCTGCTTTGCTGCGGACTCCATCCTCAAAAGCACCTGTTTTCGCTTTCGGCAGCCTCCGGAGCAAAAAAGACAAACGTCCAGCTTTTGCTGCCACAGCAAAGGTGCCAGCGGGGAAAAGTAATGCTGGTTCTCACTGCCTTCTGGAACCCTTTCAAATGCCACAGACAATTTGGCCCTCTCTGCTTTCCTGCGGACTCCGTCCTCAAAAGCACCTTTTTTCGCTTTCGGCAACCTCCGGAGCAAAAAAGACAAACGTCCAGCTTTTGCTGCCACAGCAAAGGTGCCAGCGGGGAAAAGTAATGCTGGTTCTCACTGCCTCCTGGAACCCCTTCAAATGCCCCAGACAATTTGGCCCTCTCTGCTTTCCTGCGGACTCCATCCTCAAAAGCACCTGTTTTCGCTTTCGGCAACCTCCGGAGCAAAAAAGACAAACGTCCAGGTTTTGATGCCACAGCAAAGGTGCCAGCGGGGAAAAGTGATGCTACTCCGCATTGCCTCCTGGAACCTCTTCAAATGCCCCAGACAATTTGGCCCTCTCTGCTTTCCTGCCGACTCCATCCTCAAAAGCACCTGTTTTCGCTTTCAGCAGCCTCCGGAGCAAAAAAGACAAACGTCCAGATTTTGCTGCCACAGCAAAGGTGCCAGCGGGGAAACGTAATGCTGGTTCTCACTGCCTCCTGGAACCCTTTCAAATGCCACAGACAATTTGGCCCTCTCTGCTTTCCTGCAGAGTCCATCCTATATAGCACCTTTTTTCGCTTTCGGCCAACTCCGGAGCAAAAAAGACAAACGTCCAGCTTTTGCTGCCACAGCAAAGGTGCCAGCGGGGAAAAGTAATGCTGGTTCTCACTGCCTCCTGGAACCCTTTCAAATGCCCCAGACAATTTGGCCCTCTCTGCTTTCCTGCGGACTCCATCCTCAAAAGCACCTGTTTTCGCTTTCGGCAGCCTCCGGAGCAAAAAAGACAAACGTCCAGCTTTTGCTGCCACAGCCAAGGTGCCAGCGGAGAAAACTAAGGCTGGTTCTCACTGCCTCCTGGAACCCTTTCAAATGCCACAGACAATTTGGCCCTCTCTGCATTACTACGGACTCTATCCTCAAAAGCACCTTTTTTCACTTTTGGCGCCCTCCGGTGGTAAAAAGACAAACGTCCAGCTTTTGCTGCCACAGCAAAGGTGCCAGCGGGGAAAAGTGATGCTGGTCCTCACTGCATCCTGGAACCCCTTCAAATGCCCCAGACAATTTGGCCCTCTCTTCTTTCCTGCGGACTCTATCCTCAAAAGCACCTGTTTTCGCTTTCGGCAACCTCCGGAGCAAAAAAGACAAACGTCCAGCTTTTGCTGCCACAGCAAAGGTGCCAGCGGGGAAAAGTAATGCTGGTTCTCACTGCCTCCTGGAACCCCTTCAAATGCCCCAGACAATTTGGCCCTCTCTGCTTTCCTGCGGACTCCATCCTCAAAAGCACCTGTTTTCGCTTTCGGCAACCTCCGGAGCAAAAAAGACAAACGTCCAGGTTTTGCTGCCACAGCAAAGGTGCCAGCAGGGAAAAGTGATGCTAATCCGCATTGCCTCCTGGAACCTCTTCAAATGCCACAGACAATTTGGCCCTCTCTGCTTTCCTGCGGACTCCATCCTCAAAAGCACCTGTTTTCGCTTTCGGCAGCCTCCGGAGCAAAAAAGACAAACGTCCAGCTTTTGCTGCCACAGCAAAGGTGCCAGCGGGGAACAGTAATGCTGGTTCTCACTGCCTCCTGGAACCTCTTCAAATGCCACAGACAATTTGGCCCTCTCTGCTTTCCTGCGGACTCCATCCTCAAAAGCACCTTTTTTCGCTTTCGGCAGCCTCCGGAGCAAAAAAGACAAACGTCCAGCTTTTGCTGCCACAGCAAAGGTGCCAGCGGGGAAACGTAATGCTGGTTCTCACTGCCTCCTGGAACCCTTTCAAATGCCACAGACAATTTGGCCCTCTCTGCTTTCCTGCAGACTCCATCCTATATAGCACCTTTTTTCGCTTTCGGCCACCTCCGGAGCAAAAAAGACAAACGTCCAGCTTTTGCTGCCACAGCAAAGGTGCCAGCGGGGAAAAGTAATGCTGGTTCTCACTGCCTCCTGGAACCCTTTCAAATGCCACAGACAATTTGGCCCTCTCTGCTTTCCTGCCGACTCCATCCTCAAAAGCACCTGTTTTCGCTTTCGGCAGCCTCCGGAGCAAAAAAGACAAACGTCCAGCTTTTGCTGCCACAGCAAAGGTGCCAGCGGAGAAAAGTAATGCTGGTTCTCACTGCCTCCTGGAACCCTTTCAAATGCCACAGACAATTTGGCCCTCTCTGCATTACTACGGACTCTATCCTCAAAAGCACCTTTTTTCACTTTCGGCGCCCTCCGGTGGTAAAAAGACAAACGTCCAGCTTTTCCTGCCACAGCAAAGGTGCCAGCGGGGAAAAGTGATGCTACTCCGCATTGCCTCCTGGAACCCTTTCAAATGCCACAGACAATTTGGCCCTCTCTGCTTTCCTGCGGACTCCATCCTCAAAAGCACCTGTTTTCGCTTTCGGCAGCCTCCGGAGCAAAAAAGACAAACGTCCAGCTTTTGCTGCCACAGCAAAGGTGCCAGCGGGGAAAAGTAATGCTGGTTCTCACTGCCTTCTGGAACCCTTTCAAATGCCACAGACAATTTGGCCCTCTCTGCTTTCCTGCGGACTCCGTCCTCAAAAGCACCTTTTTTCGCTTTCGGCAACCTCCGGAGCAAAAAAGACAAACGTCAAGCTTTTGCTGCCACAGCAAAGGTGCCAGCGGGGAAAAGTAATGCTGGTTCTCACTGCCTCCTGGAACCCCTTCAAATGCCCCAGACAATTTGGCCCTCTCTGCTTTCCTGCGGACTCCATCCTCAAAAGCACCTGTTTTCGCTTTCGGCAACCTCCGGAGCAAAAAAGACAAACGTCCAGGTTTTGCTGCCACAGCAAAGGTGCCAGCGGGGAAAAGTGATGCTACTCCGCATTGCCTCCTGGAACCTCTTCAAATGCCCCAGACAATTTGGCCCTCTCTGCTTTCCTGCCGACTCCATCCTCAAAAGCACCTGTTTTCGCTTTCGGCAGCCTCCGGAGCAAAAAAGACAAACGTCCAGATTTTGCTGCCACAGCAAAGGTGCCAGCGGGGAAACGTAATGCTGGTTCTCACTGCCTCCTGGAACCCTTTCAAATGCCACAGACAATTTGGCCCTCTCTGCTTTCCTGCAGAGTCCATCCTATATAGCACCTTTTTTCGCTTTCGGCCAACTCCGGAGCAAAAAAGACAAACGTCCAGCTTTTGCTGCCACAGCAAAGGTGCCAGCGGGGAAAAGTAATGCTGGTTCTCACTGCCTCCTGGAACCCTTTCAAATGCCCCAGACAATTTGGCCCTCTCTGCTTTCCTGCGGACTCCATCCTCAAAAGCACCTGTTTTCGCTTTCGGCAGCCTCCGGAGCAAAAAAGACAAACGTCCAGCTTTTGCTGCCACAGCAAAGGTGCCAGCGGGGAACAGTAATGCTGGTTCTCACTGCCTCCTGGAACCTCTTCAAATGCCACAGACAATTTGGCCCTCTCTGCTTTCCTGCGGACTCCATCCTCAAAAGCACCTGTTTTCGCTTTCGGCAGCCTCCGGAGCAAAAAAGACAAACGTCCAGCTTTTGCTGCCACAGCAAAGGTGCCAGCGGGGAAACGTAATGCTGGTTCTCACTGCCTCCTGGAACCCTTTCAAATGCCACAGACAATTTGGCCCTCTCTGCTTTCCTGCAGACTCCATCCTATATAGCACCTTTTTTCGCTTTCGGCCACCTCCGGAGCAAAAAAGACAAACGTCCAGCTTTTGCTGCCACAGCAAAGGTGCCGGCGGGGAAAAGTAATGCTGGTTCTCACTGCCTCCTGGAACCCTTTCAAATGCCACAGACAATTTGGCCCTCTCTGCTTTCCTGCGGACTCCATCCTCAAAAGCACCTGTTTTCGCTTTCGGCAGCCTCCGGAGCAAAAAAGACAAACGTCCAGCTTTTGCTGCCACAGCAAAGGTGCCAGCGGAGAAAACTAAGGCTGGTTCTCACTGCCTCCTGGAACCCTTTCAAATGCCACAGACAATTTGGCCCTCTCTGCATTACTACGGACTCTATCCTCAAAAGCACCTTTTTTCACTTTCGGCGCCCTCCGCTGGTAAAAAGACAAACGTCCAGCTTTTGCTGCCACAGCAAAGGTGCCAGCGGGGAAAAGTAATGCTGGTCCTCACTGCCTCCTGGAACCCCTTCAAATGCCCCTGACAATTTGGCCCTCTCTGCTTTCCTGCGGACTCCATCCTCAAAAGCACCTGTTTTCGCTTTCGGCAGCCTCCGGAGAAAAAAAGACAAACGTCCAGCTTTTGCTGCCACAGCAAAGGTGCCAGCGGGGAAAAGTAATGCTGGTTCTCACTGCCTCCTGGAACTCTTTCAAATGCCACAGACAATTTGGCCCTCTCTGCTTTCCTGCGGACTCCGTCCTCAAAAGCACCTGTTTTCGCTTTCGGCAACCTCCGGAGCAAAAAAGACAAACGTCCAGCTTTTCCTGCCACAGCAAAGGTGCCAGCGGGGAAAAGTGATGCTGGTCCTCACTGCCTCCTGGAACCCCTTCAAATGCCCCAGACAATTTGGCCCTCTCTGCTTTCCTGCGGACTCCATCCTCAAAAGCACCTGTTTTCGCTTTCAGCAACCTCCGGAGCAAAAAAGACAAACGTCCAGCTTTTGCTGCCACAGCAAAGGTGCCAGCGGGGAAAAGTAATGCTGGTTCTCACTGCCTCCTGGAACCCCTTCAAATGCCCCAGACAATTTGGCCCTCTCTGCTTTCCTGCGGACTCCATCCTCAAAAGCACCTGTTTTCGCTTTCGGCAGCCTCCGGAGCAAAAAAGACAAACGTCCAGCTTTTGCTGCCACAGCAAAGGTGCCAGCGGGGAACAGTAATGCTGGTTCTCACTGCCTCCTGGAACCTCTTTCAAATGCCACAGACAATTTGGCCCTCTCTGCTTTCCTGCGGACTCCATCCTCAAAAGCACCTGTTTTCGCTTTCGGCAGCCTCCGGAGCAAAAAAGACAAACGTCCAGCTTTTGCTGCCACAGCAAAGGTGCCAGCGGGGAAACGTAATGCTGGTTCTCACTGCCTGCTGGAACCCTTTCAAATGCCACAGACAATTTGGCCCTCTCTGCTTTCCTGCAGAGTCCATCCTATATAGCACCTTTTTTCGCTTTCGGCCACCTCCGGAGCAAAAAAGACAAACGTCCAGCTTTTGCTGCCACAGCAAAGGTGCCAGCGGGGAAAAGTGATGCTAATCCGCATTGCCTCCTGGAACCTCTTCAAATGCCCCAGACAATTTGGCCCTCTCTGCTTTCCTGCGGACTCCATCCTCAAAAGCATCTGTTTTCGCTTTCGGCAGCCTCCGGAGCAAAAAAGACAAACGTCCAGCTTTTGCTGCCACAGCAAAGGTGCCAGCGGGGAAAAGTAATGCTGGTTCTCACTGCCTTCTGGAACCCTTTCAAATGCCCCAGACAATTTGGCCCTCTCTGCTTTCCTGCGGACTCGGTCCTCAAAAGCACCTTTTTTCTCTTTCGGCGCCCTCTGGTGGTAAAAAGACAAACGTCCAGCTTTTGCTGCCACAGCAAAGGTGCCAGCGGGGAAAGGTGATGCTGGTTCTCACTGCCTCCTGGAACTCTTTCAAATGCCACAGACAATTTGGCCCTCTCTGCTTTCCTGCGGACTCCATCCTCAAAAGCACTTGTTTTCGCTTTCGGCAGCCTCCGGAGCAAAAAAGACAAACGTCCAGCTTTTGCTGCCACAGCAAAGGTGCCAGCGGGGAACAGTAATGCTGGTTCTCACTGCCTCCTGGAACCTCTTCAAATGCCCCAGACAATTTGGCCCTCTCTGCTTTCCTGCAGACTCCATCCTATATAGCACCTTTTTTCGCTTTCGGCCACCTCCGGAGCAAAAAAGACAAACGTCCAGCTTTTGCTGCCACAGCAAAGGTGCCAGCGGGGAAAAGTAATGCTGGTTTTCACTGCCTTCTGGAACCCTTTCAAATGCCCCAGACAATTTGGCCCTCTCTGCTTTCCTGCGGACTCCATCCTCAAAAGCACCTGTTTTCGCTTTCGGCATCCTCCGGAGCAAAAAAGACAAACGTCCTGCTTTTGCTGCCACAGCAAAGGTACCAGCGGGGAAAAGTGATGCTACTCCGCATTGCCTCCTGGAACCTCTTCAAATGCCCCAGACAATTTGGCCCTCTCTGCTTTCCTGCGGACTCCATCCTCAAAAGCACCTGTTTTCGCTTTCGGCATCCTCCGGAGCAAAAAAGACAAACGTCCAGCTTTTGCTGCCACAGCAAAGGTGCCAGCGGGGAAAAGTAATGCTACTCCGCATTGCCTCCTGGAACCTCTTCAAATGCCCCAGACAATTTGGCCCTCTCTGCTTTCCTGCCGACTCCATCCTCAAAAGCACCTGTTTTCGCTTTCGGCATCCTCCGGAGCAAAAAAGACAAACGTCCAGCTTTTGCTGCCACAGCAAAGGTGCCAGCGGGGAAAAGTAATGCTGGTTCTCACTGCCTTCTGGAACCCTTTCAAATGCCCCAGACAATTTGGCCCTCTCTGCTTTCCTGCGGACTCCGTCCTCAAAAGCACCTTTTTTCTCTTTCGGCGCCCTCCGGTGGTAAAAAGTCAAACGTCCAGCTTTTGCTGCCACAGCAAAGGTGCCAGCGGGGAAAGGTGATGCTGGTTCTCACTGCCTCCTGGAACTCTTTCAAATGCCACAGACAATTTGGCCCTCTCTGCTTTCCTGCGGACTCCATCCTCAAAAGCACCTGTTTTCGCTTTCGGCAACGTCAGGAGCAAAAAAGACAAACGTCCAGCTTTTGCTGCCACAGCAAAGGTGCCAGCGGGGAAAAGTAATGCTGGTTCTCACTGCCTCCTGGAACCCTTTCAAATGGCCTAGACAATTTGGCCCTCTCTGCTTTCCTGCGGACTCCATCCTCAAAAGCACCTGTTTTCGCTTTCGGCTGCCTCCGGAGCAAAAAAGACAAACGTCCAGCTTTTCCTGCCACAGCAAAGGTGCCAGCGGGGAAACGTAATGCTGGTTCTCACTGCCTCCTGGAACCCTTTCAAATGGCCTAGACAATTTGGCCCTCTCTGCTTTCCTGCGGACTCCATCCTCAAAAGCACCTGTTTTCGCTTTCGGCAGCCTCCGGAGCAAAAAAGACAAACGTCCAGGTTTTGCTGCCACAGCAAAGGTGCCAGCGGGGAAAAGTGATGCTGGTCCTCATTGCCTCCTGGAACCTCTTCAAATGCCCCAGACAATTTGGCCCTCTCTGCTTTCCTGCGGACTCCATCCTCAAAAGCACCTGTTTTCGCTTTCGGCAGCCTCCGGAGCAAAGAAGACAAACGTCCAGGTTTTGCTGCCACAGCAAAAGTGCCAGCGGGGAAAAGTAATGCTGGTTCTCACTGCCTTCTGGAACCCTTTCAAATGCCCCAGACAATTTGGCCCTCTCTGCTTTCCTGCGGACTCCGTCCTCAAAAGCACCTTTTTTCGCTTTCGGCAACGTCAGGAGCAAAAAAGACAAACGTCCAGCTTTTGCTACCACAGCAAAGGTGCCAGCGGGGAAAAGTAATGCTGGTTCTCACTGCCTCCTGGAACCCTTTCAAATGGCCTAGACAATTTGGCCCTCTCTGCTTTCCTGCGGACTCCATCCTCAAAAGCACCTGTTTTCGCTTTCGGCATCCTCCGGAGCAAAAAAGACAAACGTCCAGCTTTTGCTGCCACAGCAAAGGTGCCAGCGGGGAACAGTAATGCTGGTTCTCACTGCCTCCTGGAACCTCTTCAAATGCCACAGACAATTTGGCCCTCTCTGCTTTCCTGCGGACTCCATCCTCAAAAGCACCTGTTTTCGCTTTCGGCTGCCTCCGGAGCAAAAAAGACAAATGTCCAGCTTTTCCTGCCACAGCAAAGGTGCCAGCGGGGAAACGTAATGCTGGTTCTCACTGCCTCCTGGAACCCTTTCAAATGCCACAGACAATTTGGCCCTCTCTGCTTTCCTGCAGACTCCATCCTCAAAAGCACCTGTTTTCGCTTTCGGAATCCTCAGGAGCAAAAAGACAAACGTCCAGGTTTTGCTGCCACAGCAAAGGTGCCAGCGGTTAAAAGTGATGCTAGTCCGCATTGCCTCCTGGAACCTCTTCTAATGCCCCATACAATTTGGCCCTCTCTGCTTTCCTGCGGACTCCATCCTCAAAAGCACCTGTTTTCGCTTTAAGCAGCCTCCGGAGCAAAAAAGACAAACGTCCAGCTTTTGCTGCCACAGCAAAGGTGCCAGCGGGGAAAAGTAATGCTGGTTCTCACTGCCTTCTGGAACCCTTTCAAATGCCCCAGACAATTTGGCCCTCTCTGCTTTCCTGCGGACTCCGTCCTCAAAAGCACCTTTTTTCTCTTTCGGCGCCCTCCGGTGGTAAAAAGACAAACGTCCAGCTTTTGCTGCCACAGCAAAGGTGCCAGCGGGGAAAGGTGATGCTGGTTCTCACTGCCTCCTGGAACTCTTTCAAATGCCACAGACAATTTGGCCCTCTCTGCTTTCCTGCGGACTCCATCCTCAAAAGCACCTGTTTTCGCTTTCGGCAGCCCCCAGAGCAAAAAAGACAAACGTCCAGCTTTTGCTGCCACAGCAAAGGTGCCAGCGGGGAAAAGTGATGCTGGTTCTCACTGCCTCCTGGAACCTCTTCAAATGCCCCAGACAATTTGGCCCTCTCTGCTTTCCTGCGGACTCCATCCTCAAAAGCACCTGTTTTCGCTTTCGGCATCCTCCGGAGCAAAAAAGACAAACGTCCAGCTTTTGCTGCCACAGCAAAGGTGCCAGCGGGGAAAAGTAATGCTGGTTCTCACTGCCTCCTGGAACCCTTTCAAATGACATAGACAATTTGGCCCTCTCTGCTTTCCTGTGGACTCCATCCTCAAAAGCACCTGTTTTCGCTTTCGGCAGCCTCCAGAGCAAAAAAGACAAACGTCCAGCTTTTGCTGCCACAGCAAAGTTGCCAGCAGAGAAAAATAATGCTGGTTCTCACTGCCTCCTGGAACTCTTTCAAATGCCACAGACAACTTGGACCTCTGTGCTTTACTGCGGACTCCATCCTCAAGAGCACCTTTTTTCACTTTCGGCGCCCTCCGGTGGTAAAAAGACAAACGTCCAGCTTTTGCTGCCAGAGCAAAGGTGCCAGCGGGGAAAAGTGATGCTGCTTCTCACTACCTCCTGGAACTCTTTCAAATGCCACTGACAATTTGGCACTCTCTGCTTTCCTGCGGACTCCATCCTCAAAAGCACCTGTTTTCGCTTTCGGCAACGTCAGGAGCAAAAAAGACAAACGTCCAGCTTTTGCTACCACAGCAAAGGTGCCAGCGGGGAACAGTAATGCCGGTTCTCACTGCCTCCTGGAACCCTTTCAAATGGCCTAGACAATTTGGCCCTCTCTGCTTTCCTGCGGACTCCATCCTCAAAAGCATCTGTTTTCGCTTTCGGCAGCCTCCGGAGCAAAAAAGACAAACGTCCAGCTTTTGCTGCCACAGCAAAGGTGCCAGCGGGGAACAGTAATGCTGGTTCTCACTGCCTCCTGGAACCTCTTCAAATGCCACAGACAATTTGGCCCTCTCTGCTTTCCTGCGGACTCCATCCTCAAAAGCACCTGTTTTCGCTTTCGGCAGCCTCCGGAGCAAAAAAGACAAACGTCCAGCTTTTGCTGCCACAGCAAAGGTGCCAGCGGGGAAACGTAATGCTGGTTCTCACTGCCTCCTGGAACCCTTTCAAATGCCACAGACAATTTGGCCCTCTCTGCTTTCCTGCAGACTCCATCCTATATAGCACCTTTTTTCGCTTTCGGCCACCTCCGGAGCAAAAAAGACAAACGTCCAGCTTTTGCTGCCACAGCAAAGGTGCCAGCGGAGAAAAGTAATGCTGGTTCTCACTGCCTCCTGGAAGCCTTTCAAATGCCACAGACAATTTGGCCCTCTCTGCATTACTACGGACTCTATCCTCAAAAGCACCTTTTTTCACTTTCGGCGCCCTCCGGTGGTAAAAAGACAAACGTCCAGCTTTTGCTGCCACAGCAAAGGTGCCAGCGGGGAAAAGTAATGCTGGTCCTCACTGCCTCCTGGAACCCCTTCAAATGCCCCTGACAATTTGGCCCTCTCTGCTTTCCTGCGGACTCCATCCTCAAAAGCACCTGTTTTCGCTTTCGGCAGCCTCCGGAGCAAAAAAGACAAACGTCCAGCTTTTGCTGCCACAGCAAAGGTGCCAGCGGGGAAAAGTAATGCTGGTTCTCACTGCCTCCTGGAACTCTTTCAAATGCACCAGACAATTTGGCCCTCTCTGCTTTCCTGCGGACTCCGTCCTCAAAAGCACCTCTTTTCGCTTTCGGCAACCTCCGGAGCAAAAAAGACAAACGTCCAGCTTTCCCTGCCACAGCAAACGTGCCAGCAGGGAAAAGTGATGCTGGTCCTCACTGCCTCCTGGAACCCCTTCAAATGCCCCAGACAATTTGGCCCTCTCTGCTTTCCTGCGGACTCCATCCTCAAAAGCACCTGTTTTCGCTTTCGGCATCCTCCGGAGCAAAAAAGACAAACGTCCAGCTTTTGCTGCCACAGCAAAGGTGCCAGCAAGGAAAAGTAATGCTGGTTCTCACTGCCTCCTGGAACCCCTTCAAATGCCCCAGACAATTTGGCCCTCTCTGCTTTCCTGCGGACTCCATCCTCAAAAGCACCTGTTTTCGCTTTCGGCAACCTCAGGAGCAAAAAAGACAAACGTCCAGGTTTTGCTGCCACAGCAAAGGTGCCAGCGGGGAAAAGTGATGCTACTCCGCATTGCCTCCTGGAACCTCTTCAAATGCCCCAGACAATTTGGCCCTCTCTGCTTTTCTGCGGACTCCATCCTCAAAAGCACCTGTTTTCGCTTTCGGCAGCCCCTGGAGCAAAAAAGACAAACGTCCAGGTTTTGCTGCCACAGCAAAGGTGCCAGCGGGGAAAAGTAATGCTGGTTCTCACTGCCTCCTGGAACCCCTTCAAATGCCCCAGACAATTTGGCCCTCTCTGCTTTCCTGCGGACTCCATCCTCAAAAGCACCTGTTTTCGCTTTCGGCAACCTCCGGAGCAAAAAAGACAAACGTCCAGGTTTTGCTGCCACAGCAAAGGTGCCAGCGGGGAAAAGTGATGCTACTCCGCATTGCCTCCTGGAACCTCTTCAAATGCCCCAGACAATTTGGCCCTCTCTGCTTTCCTGCGGACTCCATCCTCAAAAGCACCTGTTTTCGCTTTCGGCAGCCTCCGGAGCAAAAAAGACAAACGTCCAGCTTTTGCTGCCACAGCAAAGGTGCCAGCGGGGAAAAGTAATGCTGGTTCTCACTGCATTCTGGAACCCTTTCAAATGCCACAGACAATTTGGCCCTCTCTGCTTTCCTGCGGACTCCGTCCTCAAAAGCACCTTTTTTCTCTTTCGGCGCCCTCCGGTGGTAAAAAGACAAACGTCCAGCTTTTGCTGCCACAGCAAAGGTGCCAGCGGGGAAAGGTGATGCTGCTTCTCACTGCCTCCTGGAACTCTTTCAAATGCCACAGACAATTTGGCCCTCTCTGCTTTCCTGCGGACTCCATCCTCAAAAGCACCTGTTTTCGCTTTCGGCAACGTCAGGAGCAAAAAAGACAAACGTCCAGCTTTTGCTACCACAGCAAAGGTGCCAGCGGGGAAAAGTAATGCTGGTTCTCACTGCCTCCTGGAACCCTTTCAAATGGCCTAGACAATTTGGCCCTCTCTGCTTTCCTGCGGACTCCATCCTCAAAAGCACCTGTTTTCGCTTTCGGCATCCTCCGGAGCAAAAAAGACAAACGTCCAGCTTTTGCTGCCACAGCAAAGGTGCCAGCGGGGAACAGTAATGCTGGTTCTCACTGCCTCCTGGAACCTCTTCAAATGCCACAGACAATTTGGCCCTCTCTGCTTTCCTGCAGACTCCATCCTCAAAAGCACCTGTTTTCGCTTTCGGCATCCTCCGGAGCAAAAAAGACAAACGTCCAGCTTTTCCTGCCACAGCAAAGGTGCCAGCGGGGAAAAGTAATGCTGGTTCTCACTGCCTCCTGGAACCCTTTCAAATGCCACAGACAATTTGGCCCTCTCTGCATTACTACGGACTCTATCCTCAAAAGCACCTTTTTTCACTTTCGGCGCCCTCCGGTGGTAAAAAGACAAACGTCCAGCTTTTGCTGCCACAGCAAAGGTGCCAGCGGGGAAAAGTAATGCTGGTCCTCACTGCCTCCTGGAACCCCTTCAAATGCCCCTGACAATTTGGCCCTCTCTGCTTTCCTGCGGACTCCATCCTCAAAAGCACCTGTTTTCGCTTTCGGCAGCCTCCGGAGCAAAAAAGACAAACGTCCAGCTTTTGCTGCCACAGCAAAGGTGCCAGCGGGGAAAAGTAATGCTGGTTCTCACTGCCTCCTGGAACTCTTTCAAATGCCACAGACAATTTGGCCCTCTCTGCTTTCCTGCGGACTCCGTCCTCAAAAGCACCTTTTTTCGCTTTCGGCCACCTCCGGAGCAAAAAAGACAAACGTCCAGCTTTTGCTGCCACAGCAAAGGTGCCAGCGGGGAAAAGTAATGCTGGTTCTCACTGCCTCCTGGAACTCTTTCAAATGCCACAGACAATTTGGCCCTCTCTGCTTTCCTGCGGACTCCGTCCTCAAAAGCACCTGTTTTCGCTTTCGGCAGCCTCCGGAGCAAAAAAGACAAACGTCCAGCTTTTGCTGCCACAGCAAAGGTGCCAGCGGGGAAAAGTAATGCTGGTTCTCACTGCCTTCTGGAACCCTTTCAAATGCCCCAGACAATTTGGCCCTCTCTGCTTTCCTGCGGACTCCGTCCTCAAAAGCACCTTTTTTCTCTTTCGGCGCCCTCCGGTGGTAAAAAGACAAACGTCCAGCTTTTGCTGCCACAGCAAAGGTGCCAGCGGGGAAAAGTAATGCTGGTTCTCACTGCCTCCTGGAACCCTATCAAATGCCCCAGACAATTTGGCCCTCTCTGCTTTCCTGCGGACTCCATCCTCAAAAGCACCTGTTTTCGCTTTCGGCAACCTCCGGAGCAAAAAAGACAAACGTCCAGGTTTTGCTGCCACAGCAAAGGTGCCAGCGGGGAAAAGTGATGCTACTCCGCATTGCCTGCTGGAACCTCTTCAAATGCCCCAGACAATTTGGCCCTCTCTGCTTTCCTGCCGACTCCATCCTCAAAAGCACCTGTTTTCGCTTTCGGCATCCTCCGGAGCAAAAAAGACAAACGTCCAGCTTTTGCTGCCACAGCAAAGGTGCCAGCGGGGAAAAGTAATGCTGGTTCTCACTGCCTTCTGGAACCCTTTCAAATGCCCCAGACAATTTGGCCCTCTCTGCTTTCCTGCGGACTCCGTCCTCAAAAGCACCTTTTTTCTCTTTCGGCGCCCTCCGGTGGTAAAAAGACAAACGTCCAGCTTTTGCTGCCACAGCAAAGGTGCCAGCGGGGAAAGGTGATGCTGGTTCTCACTGCCTCCTGGAACTCTTTCAAATGCCACAGACAATTTGGCCCTCTCTGCTTTCCTGCGGACTCCAACCTCAAAAGCACCTGTTTTCGCTTTCGGCAACGTCAGGAGCAAAAAAGACAAACGTCCAGCTTTTGCTACCACAGCAAAGGTGCCAGCGGGGAAAAGTAATGCTTGTTCTCACTGCCTCCTGGAACCCTTTCAAATGGCCTAGACAATTTGGCCCTCTCTGCTTTCCTGTGGACTCCGTCCTCAAAAGCACCTTTTTTCTCTTTCGGCGCCCTCCGGTGGTAAAAAGACAAACGTCCAGCTTTTGCTGCCACAGCAAAGGTGCCAGCGGGGAAAAGTAATGCTGGTTCTCACTGCCTCCTGGAACCCTTTCAAATGCCCCAGACAATTTGGCCCTCTCTGCTTTCCTGCGGACTCCATCCTCAAAAGCACCTGTTTTCGCTTTCGGCATCCTCCGGAGCAAAAAAGACAAACGTCCAGCTTTTGCTGCCACAGCAAAGGTGCCAGCGGGGAACAGTAATGCTGGTTCTCACTGCCTCCTGGAACCTCTTCAAATGCCACAGACAATTTGGCCCTCTCTGCTTTCCTGCGGACTCCATCCTCAAAAGCACCTGTTTTCGCTTTCGGCAGCCTCCGGAGCAAAAAAGACAAACGTCCAGCTTTTGCTGCCACAGCAAAGGTGCCAGCGGGGAAACGTAATGCTGGTTCTCACTGCCTCCTGGAACCCTTTCAAATGCCACAGACAATTTGGCCCTCTCTGCTTTCCTGCAGACTCCATCCTATATAGCACCTTTTTTCGCTTTCGGCCACCTCCGGAGCAAAAAAGACAAACGTCCAGCTTTTGCTGCCACAGCAAAGGTGCCAGCGGGGAAAAGTAATGCTGGTTCTCACTGCCTCCTGGAACCCTTTCAAATGCCACAGACAATTTGGCCCTCTCTGCTTTCCTGCGGACTCCATCCTCAAAAGCACTTGTTTTCGCTTTCGGCAGCCTCCGGAGCAAAAAAGACAAACGTCCAGCTTTTGCTGCCACAGCAAAGGTGCCAGCGGAGAAAACTAAGGCTGGTTCTCACTGCCTCCTGGAACCCTTTCAAATGCCACAGACAATTTGGCCCTCTCTGCATTACTACGGACTCTATCCTCAAAAGCACCTTTTTTCACTTTCGGCGCCCTCCGGTGGTAAAAAGACAAACGTCCGGCTTTTGCTGCCACAGCAAAGGTGCCAGCGGGGAAAAGTAATGCTGGTCCTCACTGCCTCCTGGAACCCCTTCAAATGCCCCAGACAATTTGGCCCTCTCTGCTTTCCTGCGGACTCCATCCTCAAAAGCACCTGTTTTCGCTTTCGGCAGCCTCCGGAGCAAAAAAGACAAACGTCCAGCTTTTGCTGCCACAGCAAAGGTGCCAGCGGGGAAAAGTAATGCTGGTTCTCACTGCCTCCTGGAACTCTTTCAAATGCCACAGCCAATTTGGCCCTCTCTGCTTTCCTGCGGACTCCGTCCTCAAAAGCACCTGTTTTCGCTTTCGGCAACCTCCGGAGCAAAAAAGACAAACGTCCAGCTTTTGCTGCCACAGCAAAGGTGCCAGAGAGGAAACGTAATGCTGGTTCTCACTGCCTCCTGGAACCCTTTCAAATGCCACAGACAATTTAGCCCTCTCTGCTTTCCTGCAGACTCCATCCTATATAGCACCTTTTTTCGCTTTCGGCCACCTCCAGAGCAAAAAAGACAAACGTCCAGCTTTTGCTGCCACAGCAAAGGAGCCAGCGGGGAAAAGTAATGCTGGTTCTCACTGCCTCCTGGAACCCTTTCAAATGCCACAGACAATTTGGCCCTCTCTGCTTTCCTGCGGACTCCATCCTCAAAAGCACCTGTTTTCGCTTTCGGCAGCCTCCGGAGCAAAAAAGACAAACGTCCAGCTTTTGCTGCCACAGCAAAGGTGCCAGCGGAGAAAAGTAATGCTGGTTCTCACTGCCTCCTGGAACCCTTTCAAATGCCACAGACAATTTGGCCCTCTCTGCATTACTACGGACTCTATCCTCAAAAGCACCTTTTTTCACTTTCGCTGCCCTCCGGTGGTAAAAAGACAAACGTCCAGCTTTTGCTGCCACAGCAAAGGTGCCAGCGGGGAAAAGTAATGCTGGTCCTCACTGCCTCCTGGAACCCCTTCAAATGCCCCTGACAATTTGGCCCTCTCTGCTTTCCTGCGGACTCCATCCTCAAAAGCACCTATTTTCGCTTTCGGCAGCCTCCGGAGCAAAAAAGACAAACGTCCAGCTTTTGCTGCCACAGCAAAGGTGCCAGCGGGGAAAAGTAATGCTGGTTCTCACTGCCTCCTGGAACTCTTTCAAATGCCACAGACAATTTGGCCCTCTCTGCTTTCCTGCGGACTCCGTCCTCAAAAGCACCTGTTTTCGCTTTCGGCCACCTCCGGAGCAAAAAAGACAAACGTCCAGCTTTTGCTGCCAGAGCAAAGGTGCCAGCGGGGAAAAGTGATGCTACTCCGCATTGCCTCCTGGAACCTCTTCAAATGCCCCAGACAATTTGGCCCTCTCTGCTTTCCTGCGGACTCCATCCTCAAAAGCACCTGTTTTCGCTTTCGGCAGTCTCCGGAGCAAAAAAGACAAACGTCCAGCTTTTTCTGCCACAGCAAAGGTGCCAGCGGGGAAAAGTAATGCTGGTTCTCACTGCCTTCTGGAACCCTTTCAAATGCCCCAGACAATTTGGCCCTCTCTGCTTTCCTGCGGACTCCGTCCTCAAAAGCACCTTTTTTCTCTTTCGGCGCCCTCCGGTGGTAAAAAGACAAACGTCCAGCTTTTGCTGCCACAGCAAAGGTGCCAGCGGGGAAAAGTAATGCTGGTTCTCACTGCCTCCTGGAACCCTATCAAATGCCACAGACAATTTGGCCCTCTCTGCTTTCCTGCGGACTCCATCCTTAAAAGCACCTGTTTTCGCTTTCGGCAACCTCCGGAGCAAAAAAGACAAACGTCCAGGTTTTGCTGCCACAGCAAAGGTGCCAGCGGGGAAAAGTGATGCTACTCCGCATTGCCTCCTGGAACCTCTTCAAATGCCCCAGACAATTTGGCCCTCTCTGCTTTCCTGCCGACTCCATCCTCAAAAGCACCTGTTTTCGCTTTCGGCATCCTCCGGAGCAAAAAAGACAAACGTCCAGCTTTTGCTGCCACAGCAAAGGTGCCAGCGGGGAAAAGTAATGCTGGTTCTCACTGCCTTCTGGAACCCTTTCAAATGCCCCAGACAATTTGGCCCTCTCTGCTTTCCTGCGGACTCCGTCCTCAAAAGCACCTGTTTTCTCTTTCGGCGCCCTCCGGTGGTAAAAAGACAAACGTCCAGCTTTTGCTGCCACAGCAAAGGTGCCAGCGGGGAAAGGTGATGCTGGTTCTCACTGCCTCCTGGAACTCTTTCAAATGCCACAGACAATTTGGCCCTCTCTGCTTTCCTGCGGACTCCATCCTCAAAAGCACCTGTTTTCGCTTTCGGCAACGTCAGGAGCAAAAAAGACAAAACGTCCAGCTTTTGCTACCACAGCAAAGGTGCCAGCGGGGAAAAGTAATGCTGGTTCTCACTGCCTCCTGGAACCCTTTCAAATGGCCTAGACAATTTGGCCCTCTCTGCTTTCCTGCGGACTCCATCCTCAAAAGCACCTGTTTTCGCTTTCGGCATCCTCCGGAGCAAAAAGACAAACGTCCAGCTTTTGCTGCCACAGCAAAGGTGCCAGCGGGGAACAGTAATGCTGGTTCTCACTGCCTCCTGGAACCTCTTCAAATGCCACAGACAATTTGGCCCTCTCTGCTTTCCTGCGGACTCCATCCTCAAAAGCACCTGTTTTCACTTTCGGCATCCTCCGGAGCAAAAAAGACAAACGTCCAGCTTTTGCTGCCACAGCAAAGGTGCCAGCGGGGAAACGTAAATGCTGGTCCTCACTGCCTCCTGGAACCCTTTCAAATGCCACAGACAATTTGGCCCTCTCTGCTTTCCTGCAGACTCCATCCTATATAGCACCTTTTTTCGCTTTCGGCCACCTCCGGAGCAAAAAAGACAAACGTCCAGCTTTTGCTGCCACAGCAAAGGTGCCAGCGGGGAAAAGTAATGCTGGTTCTCACTGCCTCCTGGAACCCTTTCAAATGCCACAGACAATTTGGCCCTCTCTGCTTTCCTGCGGACTCCATCCTCAAAAGCACTTGTTTTCGCTTTCGGCAGCCTCCGGAGCAAAAAAGACAAACGTCCAGCTTTTGCTGCCACAGCAAAGGTGCCAGCGGAGAAAACTAAGGCTGGTTCTCACTGCCTCCTGGAACCCTTTCAAATGCCACAGACAATTTGGCCCTCTCTGCATTACTACGGACTCTATCCTCAAAAGCACCTTTTTTCACTTTCGGCGCCCTCCGGTGGTAAAAAGACAAACGTCCGGCTTTTGCTGCCACAGCAAAGGTGCCAGCGGGGAAAAGTAATGCTGGTCCTCACTGCCTCCTGGAACCCCTTCAAATGCCCCTGACAATTTGGCCCTCTCTGCTTTGCTGCGGACTCCATCCTCAAAAGCACCTGTTTTCGCTTTCGGCAGCCTCCGGAGCAAAAAAGACAAACGTCCAGCTTTTGCTGCACAGCAAAGGTGCCAGCGGGGAAAAAGTAATGCTGGTTCTCACTGCCTCCTGGAACTCTTTCAAATGCCACAGACAATTTGGCCCTCTCTGCTTTCCTGCGGACTCCGTCCTCAAAGCACCTGTTTTCGCTTTCGGCAGCCTCCGGAGCAAAAAAGACAAACGTCCAGCTTTTGCTGCCACAGCAAAGGTGCCAGCGGGAAAATTGATGCTGGCCCTCACTGCCTCCTGGAACCCCTTCAAATGCCCCAGACAATTTGGCCCTCTCTGCTTTCCTGCGGACTCCATCCTCAAAAGCACCTGTTTTCGCTTTTGGCAACCTCAGGAGCAAAAAAGACAAACTCCAGCTTTTGCTGCCACAGCAAAGGTGCAGCGGGGAAAAGTAATGCTGGTTCCCACTGCCTCCTGGAACCTCTTCAAATGCCACAGACAATTTGGCCCTCTCTGCTTTCCTGCGGACTACATCCTCAAAAGTACCTGTTTTCGCTTTCGGCAGCCTCCGGAGCAAAAAAGACAAACGTCCAGCTTTTGCTGCCACAGCAAAGGTGCCAGCGGGGAAAAGTAATGCTGGTTCTCACTGCCTTCTGGAACCCTTTCAAATGCCCCAGACAATTTGGCCCTCTCTGCTTTCCTGCGGACTCCGTCCTCAAAAGCACCTTTTTTCCCTTTCGGCGCCCTCCGGTGGTAAAAAGACAAACGTCCAGCTTTTGCTGCCACAGCAAAGGTGCCAGCGGGGAAAAGTAATGCTGGTTCTCACTGCCTCCTGGAACCCCTTCAAATGCCCCAGACAATTGGCCCTCTCTGCTTTCCTGCGGACTCCATCCTCAAAAGCACCTGTTTTCGCTTTCGGCAGCCTCCGGAGCAAAAAAGACAAACGTCCAGGTTTTGCTGCCACAGCAAAGGTGCCAGCGGGGAAAAGTGATGCTACTCCGCATTGCCTCCTGGAACCTCTTCACATGCCCCAGACAATTTGGCCCTCTCTGCTTTCCTGCTGACTCCATCCTCAAAAGCACCTGTTTTCGCTTTCGGCAGCCTCCGGAGCAAAAAAGACAAACGTCCAGCTTTTGCTGCCACAGCAAAGGTGCCAGCGGGGAAACGTAATGCTGGTTCTCACTGCCTCCTGGAACCCTTTCAAATGCCACAGACAATTTGGCCCTCTCTGCTTTCCTGCAGACTCCATCCTATATAGCACCTTTTTTTGCTTTCGGCAACCTCCGGAGCAAAAAAGACAAACGTCCAGCTTTTGCTGCCACAGCAAAGGTGCCAGCGGGGAAAAGTGATGCTGCTCCGCATTGCCTCCTGGAACCTCTTCAAATGCCCCAGACAATTTGGCCCTCTCTGCTTTCCTGCGGACTACATCCTCAAAAGTACCTGTTTTCGCTTTCGGCAGCCTCCGGAGCAAAAAAGACAAACGTCCAGCTTTTGCTGCCACAGCAAAGGTGCCAGCGGGGAAAAGTAATGCTGGTTCTCACTGCCTTCTGGAACCCTTTCAAATGCCCCAGACAATTTGGCCCTCTCTGCTTTCCTGCGGACTCCGTCCTCAAAAGCACCTTTTTTCTCTTTCGGCGCCCTCCGGTGGTAAAAAGACAAACGTCCAGCTTTTGCTGCCACAGCAAAGGTGCCAGCGGGGAAAAGTAATGCTGGTTCTCACTGCCTCCTGGAACCCCTTCAAATGCCCCAGACAATTTGGCCCTCTCTGCTTTCCTGCGGACTCCATCCTCAAAAGCACCTGTTTTCGCTTTCGGCAACCTCCGGAGCAAAAAAGACAAACGTCCAGGTTTTGCTGCCACAGCAAAGGTGCCAGCGGGGAAAAGTGATGCTACTCCGCATTGCCTCCTGGAACCTCTTCACATGCCACAGACAATTTGGCCCTCTCTGCTTTCCTGCGGACTCCGTCCTCAAAAGCACCTGTTTTCGCTTTCGGCAGCCTCCGGAGCAAAAAAGACAAACGTCCAGCTTTTGCTGCCACAGCAAAGGTGCCAGCGGGGAAACGTAATGCTGGTTCTCACTGCCTCCTGGAACCCTTTCAAATACCACAGACAATTTGGCCCTCTCTGCTTTCCTGCGGACTCCATCCTATATAGCACCTTTTTTTGCTTTCGGCAACCTCCGGAGCAAAAAACACAAACGTCCAGCTTTTGCTGCCACAGCAAAGGTGCCAGCGGGGAAAAGTGATGCTGCTCCGCATTGCCTCCTGGAAGCTCTTCAAATGCCCCAGACAATTTGGCCCTCTCTGCTTTCCTGCCGACTCCATATTCAAAAGCACCTGTTTTCGCTTTCGGCAGCCTCCGGAGCAAAAAAGACAAACGTCCAGCTTTTGCTGCCACAGCAAAGGTGCCAGCGGGGAAAAGTAATGCTGGTTCTCACTGCCTTCTGGAACCCTTTCAAATGCCCCAGACAATTTGGCCCTCTCTGCTTTCCTGCGGACTCCGTCCTCAAAAGCACCTTTTTTCTCTTTCGGCGCCCTCCGGTGGTAAAAAGACAAACGTCCAGCTTTTGCTGCCACAGCAAAGGTGCCAGCGGGGAAAGGTGATGCTGGTTCTCACTGCCTCCTGGAACTCTTTCAAATGCCACAGACAATTTGGCCCTCTCTGCTTTCCTGCGGACTCCATCCTCAAAAGCACCTGTTTTCGCTTTCGGCAGCCCCCAGAGCAAAAAAGACAAACGTCCAGCTTTTGCTGCCACAGCAAAGGTGCCAGCGGGGAACAGTAATGCTGGTTCTCACTGCCTCCTGGAACCTCTTCAAATGCCACAGACAATTTGGCCCTCTTTGCTTTCCTGCGGACTCCATCCTTAAAAGCACCTGTTTTCGCTTTCGGCAGCCTCCGGAGCAAAAAAGACAAACGTCCAGCTTTTGCTGCCACAGCAAAGGTGCCAGCGGGGAAACGTAATGCTGGTTCTCACTGCCTCCTGGAACCCTTTCAAATGCCACAGACAATTTGGCCCTCTCTGCTTTCCTGCAGACTCCATCCTATATAGCACCTTTTTGCGCTTTCGGCCACCTCCGGAGCAAAAAAGACAAACGTCCAGCTTTTGCTGCCACAGCAAACGTGCCAGCGGGGAAAAGTAATGCTGGTTCTCACTGCCTCCTGGAAACCTTTCAAATGCCACAGACAATTTGGCCCTCTCTGCTTTCCTGCGGACTCCATCCTCAAAAGCACCTGTTTTCGCTTTCGGCAGCCCCCGGAGCAAAAAAGACAAACGTCCAGCTTTTGCTGCCACAGCAAAGGTGCCAGCGGGGAAAAGTAATGCTGGTTCTCACTGCCTCCTGGAACCCCTTCAAATGCCCCAGACAATTTGGCCCTCTCTGCTTTCCTGCGGACTCCATCCTCAAAAGCACCTGTTTTCGCTTTCGGCAACCTCCGGAGCAAAAAAGACAAACGTCCAGGTTTTGCTGCCACAGCAAAGGTGCCAGCGGGGAAAAGTGATGCTACTCCGCATTGCCTCCTGGAACCTCTTCAAATGCCCCAGACAATTTGGCCCTCTCTGCTTTCCTGCGGGCTCCATCCTCAAAAGCACCTGTTTTCGCTTTCGGCAGCCTCCGGAGCAAAAAAGACAAACGTCCAGCTTTTGCTGCCACAGCAAAGGTGCTAGCGGGGAAAAGTAATGCTGGTTCTCACTGCCTCCTGGAACCCTTTCAAATGCCACAGACAATTTGGCCCTCTCTGCTTTCCTGCGGACTCCGTCCTCAAAAGCACCTTTTTTCTCTTTCGGCGCCCTCCGGTGGTAAAAAGACAAACGTCCAGCTTTTGCTTCCACAGCAAAGGTGCCAGCGGGAAAGGTGATGCTGGTTCTCACTGCCTCCTGGAACTCTTTCAAATGCCACAGACAATTTGGCCCTCTCTGCTTTCCTGCGGACTCCATCCTCAAAAGCACCTGTTTTCGCTTTCGGCAGCCCCCAGAGCAAAAAAGACAAACGTCCAGCTTTTCCTGCCACAGTAAAGGTGCCAGCGGGGAAAAGTGATGCTGGTTCTCACTGCCTCCTGGAACCTCTTCAAATGCCACAGACAATTTGGCCCTCTCTGCTTTACTGCGGACTCCATCCTCAAAAGCACCTTTTTTCACTTTCGGCGCCCTCCGGTGGTAAAAAGACAAACGTCCAGCTTTTGCTGCCACAGCAAAGGTGCCAGCGGGGAAAAGTGATGCTGCTTCTCACTACCTCCTGGAACTCTTTCAAATGCCACAGACAATTTGGCACTCTCTGCTTTCCTGCGGACTCCGTCCTCAAAAGCACCTGTTTTCGCTTTCGGCAACGTCAGGAGCAAAAAAGACAAACGTCCAGCTTTTGCTGCCACAGCAAAGGTGCCAGCGGGGAAAAGTGATGCTGGTTCTCACTGCCTTCCTGGAACCTCTTCAAATGCCCCAGACAATTTGGCCCTCTCTGCTTTCCTGCGGACTCCGTCCTCAAAAGCACCTTTTTTCGCTTTCGGCAGCCTCCGGAGCAAAAAAGACAAACGTCCAGCTTTTGCTGCCACAGCAAAGGTGCCAGCGGGGAAACGTAATGCTGGTTCTCACTGCCTCCTGGAACCCTTTCAAATGCCACAGACCAATTTGGCCCTCTCTGCTTTCCTGCAGACTCCATCCTATATAGCACCTTTTTTCGCTTTCGGCCACCTCCGGAGCAAAAAAGACAAACGTCCAGCTTTTGCTGCCACAGCAAAGGTGCCAGCGGAAAAAACTAATGCTGGTTCTCACTGCCTCCTGGAACCCTTTCAAATGCCACAGACAATTTGGTCCTCTCTGCATTACTACGGACTCTATCCTCAAAAGCACCTTTTTTCACTTTCGGCGCCCTCCGGTGGTAAAAAGACAAACGTCCAGCTTTTGCTGCCACAGCAAAGGTGCGAGCGGGGAAAAGTGATGCTGGTTCTCACTGCCTCCTGGAACTCTTTCAAATGTCACAGACAATTTGGCCCTCTCTGCTTTCCTGCGGACTCCATCCTCAAAAGCACCTTTTTTCTCTTTCGGCGCCCTCCGGAGCAAAAAAGACAAACGTCCAGCTTTTGCTGCCACAGCAAAGGTGCCAGCGGGGAAAAGTGATGCTGGTTCTCACTGCCTCCTGGAACCTCTTCAAATGCCCCAGACAATTTGGCCCTCTCTGCTTTCCTGCGGACTCCATCCTCAAAAGCACCTGTTTTCGCTTTCGGCAGCCTCCGGAGCAAAAAAGACAAACGTCCAGCTTTTGCTGCCACAGCAAAGGTGCCAGCGGGAAAAGTAATGCTGGTTCTCACTGCCTCCTGGAACCCTTTCAAATGCCACAGACAATTTGGCCCTCTCTGCTTTCCTGTGGACTCCATCCTCAAAAGCACCTGTTTCGCTTTCGGCAGCCTCCGGAGCAAAAAAGACAAACGTCCAGCTTTTGCTGCCACAGCAAAGGTTCCAGCGGAGAAAACTAAGGCTTGTTCCCACTGCCTCCTGGAACCCTTTGAAATGCCACAGACAATTTGGCGCTCTCTGCTTTCCTGCAGACTCTATCCTCAAAAGCACCTTTTTTCACTTTCGGCGCCCTCCGGTGGTAAAAAGACAAACGTCCAGCTTTTGCTGCCACAGCAAAGGTGCCAGTGGGGAAACGTGATGCTGGTTCTCACTGCCTCCTGGAACTCTTTCAAATGCCACAGACAATTTGGCCCTCTCTGCTTTCCTGCGGACTCCATCCTCAAAAGCACCTGTTTTCGCTTTCGGCAGCCTCCGGAGCAAAAAAGACAAACGTCCAGCTTTTGCTGCCACAGCAAAGGTGCCAGCGGGGAAAAGTAATGCTGGTTCTCACTGCCTCCTAGAACCCTTTCAAATGCCATAGACAATTTGGCCCTCTCTGGTTCCTGCGGACTCCATCCTCAAAAGCACCTGTTTTCGCTTTCGGCGGTGTTTGGAACAAAAAAGACAAACGTCCAGCTTTTGCTGCCACAGCAAAGGTGCCAGCGGGGAAAAGTAATGCTGGTTCTCACTGCCTCCTGGAACCCTTTCAAATGCCACAGACAATTTGGCCCTCTCTGGCTTTCCTGCGGACTCCATCCTCAAAAGCACCTTTTTTCGCTTTCGGACACCTCCGGAGCAAAAAAGACAAACGTCCAGCTTTTGCTGCCACAGCAAAGGTGCCAGCGGGGATAATTAATGCTGGTTCTCACTGCCTCCTGGAACCTCTTCAAATGCCCCAGACAATTTGGCCCTCTCTGCTTTCCTGCGGACTCCATCCTCAAAAGCACCTGTTTTCGCTTTCGGCAACCTCCGGAGCAAAAAAGACAAACGTCCAGCTTTTGCTGCCACAGCAAAGGTGCCAGCGGGGAAAAGTGATGCTGGTTCTCACTGCCTCCTGGAACTCTTTCAAATGCCACAGACAATTTGGCCCTCTCTGCTTTCCTGCGGACTCCATCCTCAAAAGCACCTGTTTTCGCTTTCGGCAGCCTCCGGAGCAAAAAAGACAAACGTCCAGCTTTTGCTGCCACAGCAAAGGTGCCAGCGGGGAAAAGTGATGCTGGTCCTCATTGCCTCCTGGAACCTCTTCAAATGCCATAGACAATTTGGCCCTCTCTGCTTTCCTGCGGACTCCATCCTCAAAAGCACCTGTTTTCTCTTTCGGCAGCCCCCGGAGCAAAAAAGACAAACGTCCAGCTTTTGCTGCCACAGCAAAGGTGCCAGCGGGGAAAAGTGATGCTGGTTCTCACTGCCTCCTGGAACCCTTTCAAATGCCCCATACAATTTGGCCCTCTCTGCTTTCCTGCGGACTCCATCCTCAAAAGCACCTTTTTTCGCTTTCGGCAACCTCCGGAGCAAAAAAGACAAACGTCCAGCTTTTGCTGCCACAGCAAAGGTGCCAGCGGGGAAAAGTAATGCTGGTTCTCACTGCCTCCTGGAACCCTTTCAAATGCCATAGACAATTTGGCCCTCTCTGGTTTCCTGCGGACTCCATCCTCAAAAGCACCTGTTTTCGCTTTCGGCGGTGTTTGGAACAAAAAAGACAAACGTCCAGCTTTTGCTGCCACAGCAAAGGTGCCAGCGGGGAAAAGTAATGCTGGTTCTCACTGCCTCCTGGAACCCTTTCAAATGCCACAGACAATTTGGCCCTCTCTGCTTTCCTGCGGACTCCATCCTCAAAAGCACCTTTTTTCGCTTTCGGACACCTCCGGAGCAAAAAAGACAAACGTCCAGCTTTTGCTGCCACAGCAAAGGTGCCAGCGGGGATAATTAATGCTGGTTCTCACTGCCTCCTGGAACCCTTTCAAATGCCACAGACAATTTGGCCCTCTCTGCTTTCCTGCGGACTCCATCCTCAAAAGCACCTGTTTTCGCTTTCGGCAACCTCCGGAGCAAAAAAGACAAACGTCCAGCTTTTGCTGCCACAGCAAAGGTGCCAGCGGGGAAAAGTGATGCTGGTTCTCACTGCCTCCTGGAACTCTTTCAAATGCCACAGACAATTTGGCCCTCTCTGCTTTCCTGCGGACTCCATCCTCAAAAGCACCTGTTTTCGCTTTCGGCAACCTCCGGAGCAAAAAAGACAAACGTCCAGCTTTTGCTGCCACAGCAAAGGTGCCAGCGGGGAAAAGTGATGCTGGTTCTCACTGCCTCCTGGAACCTCTTCAAATGCCCCAGACAATTTGGCCCACTCTGCTTTCCTACGGACTCCATCCTCAAAGCACCTGTTTTCGCTTTCGGCAGCCCCCGGAGCAAAAAAGACAAACGTCCAGCTTTTGCTGCCACAGCAAAGGTGCCAGCGGGGAAAAGTGATGCTGGTCCTCACTGCCTCCTGGAACCCTTTCAAATGCCACAGACAATTTGGCCCTCTCTGCTTTCCTGCGGACTCCATCCTATATAGCACCTTTTTTCTTTTCGGCAACCTCCGGAGCAAAAAAGACAAACGTCCAGCTTTTGCTGCCACAGCAAAGGTGCCAGCGGGGAAAAGTGATGCTGGTTCTCACTGCCTCCTGGAACTCTTTCAAATGCCACAGACAATTTGGCCCTCTCTGCTTTCCTGCGGACTCCATCCTCAAAAGCACCTGTTTTCGCTTTCGGCAACCTCCGGAGCAAAAAAGACAAACGTCCAGCTTTTGCTGCCACAGCAAAGGTGCCAGCGGGGAAAAGTGATGCTGGTTCTCACTGCCTCCTGGAACCTCTTCAAATGCCCCAGACAATTTGGCCCACTCTGCTTTCCTACGGATTCCATCCTCAAAGCACCTGTTTTCGCTTTCGGCAGCCCCCGGAGCAAAAAAGACAAACGTCCAGCTTTTGCTGCCACAGCAAAGGTGCCAGCGGGGAAAAGTAATGCTGGTTCTCACTGCCTCCTGGAACCCCTTCAAATGCCCCAGACAATTTGGCCCTCTCTGCTTTCCTGCGGACTCCATCCTCAAAAGCACCTGTTTTCGCTTTCAGCAACCTCCGGAGCAAAAAAGACAAACGTCCAGCTTTTGCTGCCACAGCAAAGGTGCCAGCGGGGATAATAATTGCTGGTTCTCACTGCGTCCTGGAACCTCTTCAAATGCCCCAGACAATTTGTCCCTCTCTGCTTTCCTGCGGACTCCATCCTCAAAAGCACCTGTTTTCGCTTTCGGACACCTCCGGAGCAAAAAAGACAAACGTCCAGCTTTTGCTGCCACAGCAAAGGTGCCAGCGGGGATAATTAATGCTGGTTCTCACTGCCTCCTGGAACCTCTTCAAATGCCCCAGACAATTTGGCCCTCTCTGCTTTCCTGCGGACTCCATCCTCAAAAGCACCTGTTTTCGCTTTCGGCAGCCTCCGGAGCAAAAAAGACAAACGTCCAGCTTTTGCTGCCACAGCAAAGGTGCCAGCGGGGAAAAGTGATGCTGGTTCTCACTGCCTCCTGGAACCTCTTCAAATGCCCCAGACAATTTGGCCCACTCTGCTTTCCTACGGACTCCATCCTCAAAGCACCTGTTTTCGCTTTCGGCAGCCCCCGGAGCAAAAAAGACAAACGTCCAGCTTTTGCTGCCACAGCAAAGGTGCCAGCGGGGAAAAGTGATGCTGGTCCTCACTTCCTCCTGGAACCCCTTCAAATGCCCCAGACAATTTGGCCCTCTCTGCTTTCCTGTGGACTCCATCCTCAAAAGCACCTGTTTTCGCTTTCGGCAGCCTCAGGAGCAAAAGAGACAAACGTCCAGCTTTTGCTGCCACAGCAAAGGTGCCAGCGGGGAAAAGTAATGCTGGTTCTCACTGCCTCCTGGAACCCTTTCAAATGCCACAGACAATTTGGCCCTCTCTGCTTTCCTGCGGACTCCATCCTCAAAAGCACTTGTTTTCGCTTTCGGCATCCTCCGGAGCAAAAAAGACAAACGTCCAGCTTTTGCTGCCACAGCAAAGGTGCCAGCGGAGAAAACTAAGGCTGGTTCTCACTGCCTCCTGGAACCCTTTCAAATGCCACAGACAATTTGGCCCTCTCTGCATTACTATGGACTCTATCCTCAAAAGCACCTTTTTTCACTTTCGGCGCCCTCCGGTGGTAAAAAGACAAACGTCTGGCTTTTGCTGCCACAGCAAAGGTGCCAGCGGGGAAAAGTAATGCTGGTCCTCACTGCCTCCTGGAACCCCTTCAAATGCCCCTGACAATTTGGCCCTCTCTGCTTTCCTGCGGACTCCATCCTCAAAAGCACCTGTTTTCGCTTTCGGCAGCCTCCGGAGCAAAAAAGACAAACGTCCAGCTTTTGCTGCCACAGCAAAGGTGCCAGCGGGGAAAAGTAATGCTGGTTCTCACTGCCTCCTGGAACTCTTTCAAATGCCACAGACAATTTGGCCCTCTCTGCTTTCCTGCGGACTCCGTCCTCAAAAGCACCTGTTTTCGCTTTCGGCAACCTCCGGAGCAAAAAAGACAAACGTCCAGCTTTTGCTGCCACAGCAAAGGTGCCAGCGGGGAAAATTGATGCTGGCCCTCACTGCCTCCTGGAACCCCTTCAAATGCCCCAGACAATTTGGCCCTCTCTGCTTTCCTGCGGACTCCATCCTCAAAAGCACCTGTTTTCGCTTTCAGCAACCTCCGGAGCAAAAAAGACAAACGTCCAGCTTTTGCTGCCACAGCAAAGGTGCCAGCGGGGAAAAGTGATGCTAATCCGCATTGCCTCCTGGAACCTCTTCAAATGCCCCAGACAATTTGGCCCTCTCTGCTTTCCTGCGGACTCCATCCTCAAAAGCACCTGTTTTCGCTTTCGGCAGCCTCCGGAGCAAAAAAGACAAACGTCCAGCTTTTGCTGCCACAGCAAAGGTGCCAGCGGGGAAAAGTAATGCTGGTTCTCACTGCCTTCTGGAACCCTTTCAAATGCCCCAGACAATTTGGCCCTCTCTGCTTTCCTGCGGACTCGGTCCTCAAAAGCACCTTTTTTCTCTTTCGGCGCCCTCTGGTGGTAAAAAGACAAACGTCCAGCTTTTGCTGCGACAGCAAAGGTGCCAGCGGGGAAAGGTGATGCTGGTTCTCACTGCCTCCTGGAACTCTTTCAAATGCCACAGACAATTTGGCCCTCTCTGCTTTCCTGCGGACTCCATCCTCAAAAGCACCTGTTTTCGCTTTCGGCAACGTCAGGAGCAAAAAAGACAAACGTCCAGCTTTTGCTACCACAGCAAAGGTGCCAGCGGGGAACAGTAATGCTGGTTCTCACTGCCTCCTGGAACCTCTTCAAATGCCACAGACAATTTGGCCCTCTCTGCTTTCCTGCGGACTCCATCCTCAAAAGCACCTGTTTTCACTTTGGGCGCCATCCGGAGCAAAAAAGACAAACGTCCAGCTTTTGCTGCCACAGCAAAGGTGCCAGCGAGGAAACGTAATGCTGGTTCTCACTGCCTCCTGGAACCCTTTCAAATGCCACAGACAATTTAGCCCTCTCTGCTTTCCTGCAGACTCCATCCTATATAGCACCTTTTTTCGCTTTCGGCCACCTCCGGAGCAAAAAAGACAAACGTCCAGCTTTTGCTGCCACAGCAAAGGAGCCAGCGGGGAAAAGTAATGCTGGTTCTCACTGCCTCCTGGAACCCTTTCAAATGCCACAGACAATTTGGCCCTCTCTGCTTTCCTGCGGACTCCATCCTCAAAAGCACCTGTTTTCGCTTTCGGCAGCCTCCGGAGCAAAAAAGACAAACGTCCAGCTTTTGCTGCCACAGCAAAGGTGCCAGCGGAGAAAAGTAATGCTGGTTCTCACTGCCTCCTGGAACCCTTTCAAATGCCACAGACAATTTGGCCCTCTCTGCATTACTACGGACTCTATCCTCAAAAGCACCTTTTTTCACTTTCGCTGCCCTCCGGTGGTAAAAAGACAAACGTCCAGCTTTTGCTGCCACAGCAAAGGTGCCAGCGGGGAAAAGTAATGCTGGTCCTCACTGCCTCCTGGAACCCCTTCAAATGCCCCTGACAATTTGGCCCTCTCTGCTTTCCTGCGGACTCCATCCTCAAAAGCACCTATTTTCGCTTTCGGCAGCCTCCGGAGCAAAAAAGACAAACGTCCAGCTTTTGCTGCCACAGCAAAGGTGCCAGCGGGGAAAAGTAATGCTGGTTCTCACTGCCTCCTGGAACTCTTTCAAATGCCACAGACAATTTGGCCCTCTCTGCTTTCCTGCCGACTCCGTCCTCAAAAGCACCTGTTTTCGCTTTCGGCCACCTCCGGAGCAAAAAAGACAAACGTCCAGCTTTTGCTGCCACAGCAAAGGTGCCAGCGGGGAAAAGTAATGCTGGTTCTCACTGCCTCCTGGAACTCTTTCAAATGCCACAGACAATTTGGCCCTCTCTGCTTTCCTGCGGACTCCGTCCTCAAAAGCACCTGTTTTCGCTTTCGGCCACCTCCGGAGCAAAAAAGACAAACGTCCAGCTTTTGCTGCCAGAGCAAAGGTGCCAGCGGGGAAAAGTGATGCTACTCCGCATTGCCTCCTGGAACCTCTTCAAATGCCCCAGACAATTTGGCCCTCTCTGCTTTCCTGCGGACTCCATCCTCAAAAGCACCTGTTTTCGCTTTCGGCAGTCTCCGGAGCAAAAAAGACAAACGTCCAGCTTTTGCTGCCACAGCAAAGGTGCCAGCGGGGAAAAGTAATGCTGGTTCTCACTGCCTTCTGGAACCCTTTCAAATGCCCCAGACAATTTGGCCCTCTCTGCTTTCCTGCGGACTCCGTCCTCAAAAGCACTTTTATTCTCTTTCGGCGCCCTCCGGTGGTAAAAAGACAAACGTCCAGCTTTTGCTGCCACAGCAAAGGTGCCAGCGGGGAAAAGTAATGCTGGTCCTCACTGCCTCCTGGAACCCCTTCAAATGCCCCAGACAATTTGGCCCTCTCTGCTTTCCTGCGGACTCCATCCTCAAAAGCACCTGTTTTCGCTTTCGGCAACCTCCGGAGCAAAAAAGACAAACGTCCAGGTTTTGCTGCCACAGCAAAGGTGCCAGCGGGGAAAAGTAATGCTACTCCGCATTGCCTCCTGGAACCTCTTCAAATGCCCCAGACAATTTGGCCCTCTCTGCTTTCCTGCCGACTCCATCCTCAAAAGCACCTGTTTTCGCTTTCGGCATCCTCCGGAGCAAAAAAGACAAACGTCCAGCTTTTGCTGCCACAGCAAAGGTGCCAGCGGGGAAACGTAATGCTGGTTCTCACTGCCTCCTGGAACCCTTTCAAATGCCACAGACAATTTGGCCCTCTCTGCTTTCCTGCAGACTCCATCCTATATAGCACCTTTTTTCGCTTTCGGCCACCTCCGGAGCAAAAAAGACAAACGTCCAGCTTTTGCTGCCACAGCAAAGGTGCCAGCGGGGAAAAGTAATGCTGGTTCTCACTGCCTCCTGGAACCCTTTCAAATGCCACAGACAATTTGGCCCTCTCTGCTTTCCTGCGGACTCCATCCTCAAAAGCACTTGTTTTCGCTTTCGGCAGCCTCCGGAGCAAAAAAGACAAACGTCCAGCTTTTGCTGCCACAGCAAAGGTGCCAGCGGAGAAAACTAAGGCTGGTTCTCACTGCCTCCTGGAACCCTTTCAAATGCCACAGACAATTTGGCCCTCTCTGCATTACTACGGACTCTATCCTCAAAAGCACCTTTTTTCACTTTCGGCGCCCTCCGGTGGTAAAAAGACAAACGTCCGGCTTTTGCTGCCACAGCAAAGGTGCCAGCGGGGAAAAGTAATGCTGGTCCTCACTGCCTCCTGGAACCCCTTCAAATGCCCCTGACAATTTGGCCCTCTCTGCTTTGCTGCGGACTCCATCCTCAAAAGCACCTGTTTTCGCTTTCGGCAGCCTCCGGAGCAAAAAAGACAAACGTCCAGCTTTTGCTGCCACAGCAAAGGTGCCAGCGGGGAACAGTAATGCTGGTTCTCACTGCCTCCTGGAACTCTTTCAAATGCCACAGACAATTTGGCCCTCTCTGCTTTCCTGCGGACTCCGTCCTCAAAAGCACCTGTTTTCGCTTTCGGCAGCCTCCGGAGCAAAAAAGACAAACGTCCAGCTTTTGCTGCCACAGCAAAGGTGCCAGCGGGGAAAATTGATGCTGGTTCTCACTGCCTCCTGGAACCCCTTCAAATGCCCCAGACAATTTGGCCCTCTCTGCTTTCCTGCGGACTCCATCCTCAAAAGCACCTGTTTTCGCTTTCAGCAACCTCCGGAGCAAAAAAGACAAACGTCCAGCTTTTGCTGCCACAGCAAAGGTGCCAGCGGGGAAAAGTGATGCTAATCCGCATTGCCTCCTGGAACCTCTTCAAATGCCACAGACAATTTGGCCCTCTCTGCTTTCCTGCGGACTCCATCCTCAAAAGCACCTGTTTTCGCTTTCGGCAGCCTCCGGAGCAAAAAAGACAAACGTCCAGCTTTTGCTGCCACAGCAAAGGTGCCAGCGGGGAAAAGTAATGCTGGTTCTCACTGCCTTCTGGAACCCTTTCAAATGCCCCAGACAATTTGGCCCTCTCTGCTTTCCTGCGGACTCGGTCCTCAAAAGCACCTTTTTTCTCTTTCGGCGCCCTCTGGTGGTAAAAAGACAAACGTCCAGCTTTTGCTGCCACAGCAAAGGTGCCAGCGGGGAACAGTAATGCTGGTTCTCACTGCCTCCTGGAACCTCTTCAAATACCACAGACAATTTGGCCCTCTCTGCTTTCCTGCGGACTCCATCCTCAAAAGCACCTGTTTTCGCTTTCGGCAGCCTCCGGAGCAAAAAAGACAAACGTCCAGCTTTTCCTGCCACAGCAAAGGTGCCAGCGAGGAAACGTAATGCTGGTCCTCACTGCCTCCTGGAACCCCTTCAAATGCCCCAGACAATTTGGCCCTCTCTGCTTTCCTGCGGACTCCATCCTCAAAAGCACCTGTTTTCGCTTTTGGCAACCTCAGGAGCAAAAAAGACAAACGTCCAGCTTTTGCTGCCACAGCAAAGGTGCCAGCGGGGAAAAGTAATGCTGGTTCCCACTGCCTCCTGGAACCTCTTCAAATGCCACAGACAATTTGGCCCTCTCTGCTTTCCTGCGGACTACATCCTCAAAAGTACCTGTTTTCGCTTTCGGCAGCCTCCGGAGCAAAAAAGACAAACGTCCAGCTTTTGCTGCCACAGCAAAGGTGCCAGCGGGGAAAAGTAATGCTGGTTCTCACTGCCTTCTGGAACCCTTTCAAATGCCCCAGACAATTTGGCCCTCTCTGCTTTCCTGCGGACTCCGTCCTCAAAAGCACCTTTTTTCTCTTTCGGCGCCCTCCGGTGGTAAAAAGACAAACGTCCAGCTTTTGCTGCCACAGCAAAGGTGCCAGCGGGGAAAAGTAATGCTGGTTCTCACTGCCTACTGGAACCCCTTCAAATGCCCCAGACAATTTGGCCCTCTCTGCTTTCCTGCGGACTCCATCCTCAAAAGCACCTGTTTTCGCTTTCGGCAGCCTCCGGAGCAAAAAAGACAAACGTCCAGGTTTTGCTGCCACAGCAAAGGTGCCAGCGGGGAAAAGTGATGCTACTCCGCATTGCCTCCTGGAACCTCTTCACATGCCCCAGACAATTTGGCCCTCTCTGCTTTCCTGCTGACTCCATCCTCAAAAGCACCTGTTTTCGCTTTCGGCAGCCTCCGGAGCAAAAAAGACAAACGTCCAGCTTTTGCTGCCACAGCAAAGGTGCCAGCGGGGAAACGTAATGCTGGTTCTCACTGCCTCCTGGAACCCTTTCAAATGCCACAGACAATTTGGCCCTCTCTGCTTTCCTGCGGACTCCATCCTATATAGCACCTTTTTTTGCTTTCGGCAACCTCCGGAGCAAAAAAGACAAACGTCCAGCTTTTGCTGCCACAGCAAAGGTGCCAGCGGGGAAAAGTGATGCTGCTCCGCATTGCCTCCTGGAACCTCTTCAAATGCCCCAGACAATTTGGCCCTCTCTGCTTTCCTGCGGACTACATCCTCAAAAGTACCTGTTTTCGCTTTCGGCAGCCTCCGGAGCAAAAAAGACAAACGTCCAGCTTTTGCTGCCACAGCAAAGGTGCCAGCGGGGAAAAGTAATGCTGGTTCTCACTGCCTTCTGGAACCCTTTCAAATGCCCCAGACAATTTGGCCCTCTCTGCTTTCCTGCGGACTCCGTCCTCAAAAGCACCTTTTTTCTCTTTTGGCGCCCTCCGGTGGTAAAAAGACAAACGTCCAGCTTTTGCTGCCACAGCAAAGGTGCCAGCGGGGAAAAGTAATGCTGGTTCTCACTGCCTCCTGGAACCCCTTCAAATGCCCCAGACAATTTGGCCCTCTCTGCTTTCCTGCGGACTCCATCCTCAAAAGCACCTGTTTTCGCTTTCGGCAGCCTCCGGAGCAAAAAAGACAAACGTCCAGGTTTTGCTGCCACAGCAAAGGTGCCAGCGGGGAAAAGTGATGCTACTCCGCATTGCCTCCTGGAACCTCTTCACATGCCCCAGACAATTTGGCCCTCTCTGCTTTCCTGCTGACTCCATCCTCAAAAGCACCTGTTTTCGCTTTCGGCAGCCTCCGGAGCAAAAAAGACAAACGTCCAGCTTTTGCTGCCACAGCAAAGGTGCCAGCGGGGAAACGTAATGCTGGTTCTCACTGCCTCCTGGAACCCTTTCAAATGCCACAGACAATTTGGCCCTCTCTGCTTTCCTGCAGACTCCATCCTCAAAAGCACCTGTTTTCGCTTTCGGCATCCTCCGGAGCAAAAAAGACAAACGTCCAGCTTTTGCTGCCACAGCAAAGGTGCCAGCGGGGAAAAGTGATGCTGCTCCGCATTGCCTCCTGGAACCTCTTCAAATGCCCCAGACAATTTGGCCCTCTCTGCTTTCCTGCCGACTCCATATTCAAAAGCACCTGTTTTCGCTTTCGGCAGCCTCCGGAGCAAAAAAGACAAACGTCCAGCTTTTGGTGCCACAGCAAAGGTGCCAGCGGGGAAAAGTAATGCTGGTTCTCACTGCCTTCTGGAACCCTTTCAAATGCCCCAGACAATTTGGCCCTCTCTGCTTTCCTGCAGACTCCGTCCTCAAAAGCACCTTTTTTCTCTTTCGGCGCCCTCCGGTGGTAAAAAGACAAACGTCCAGCTTTTGCTGCCACAGCAAAGGTGCCAGCGGGGAAAGGTGATGCTGGTTCTCACTGCCTCCTGGAACTCTCTCAAATGCCACAGACAATTTGGCCCTCTCTGCTTTCCTGCGGACTCCATCCTCAAAAGCACCTGTTTTCGCTTTCGGCAGCCCCCAGAGCAAAAAAGACAAACGTCCAGCTTTTGCTACCACAGCAAAGGTGCCAGCGGGGAAAAGTAATGCTGGTTCTCACTGCCTCCTGGAACCCTTTCAAATGGGCTAGACAATTTGGCCCTCTCTGCTTTCCTGCGGACTCCATCCTCAAAAGCACCTGTTTTCGCTTTCGGCATCCTCCGGAGCAAAAAAGACAAACGTCCAGCTTTTGCTGCCACAGCAAAGGTGCCAGCGGGGAACAGTAATGCTGGTTCTCACTGCCTCCTGGAACCTCTTCAAATGCCACAGACAATTTGGCCCTCTTTGCTTTCCTGCGGACTCCATCCTCAAAAGCACCTGTTTTCACTTTCGGCAGCCTCCGGAGCAAAAAAGACAAACGTCCAGCTTTTGCTGCCACAGCAAAGGTGCCAGCGGGGAAAAGTAATGCTGGTTCTCACTGCCTCCTGGAACCCTTTCAAATGCCACAGACAATTTGGCCCTCTCTGCTTTCCTGCGGACTCCATCCTCAAAAGCACCTTTTTTCGCTTTCGGACACCTCCGGAGCAAAAAAGACAAACGTCCAGCTTTTGCTGCCACAGCAAAGGTGCCAGCGGGGAAAAGTGATGCTGGTTCTCACTGCCTCCTGGAACCTCTTCAAATGCCCCAGACAATTTGGCCCTCTCTGCTTTCCTGCGGACTCCATCCTCAAAAGCACCTGTTTTCGCTTTCGGCAACCTCCGGAGCAAAAAAGACAAACGTCCAGCTTTTGCTGCCACAGCAAAGGTGCCAGCGGGGAAAAGTGATGCTGGTTCTCACTGCCTCCTGGAAACCTTTCAAATGCCACAGACAATTTGGCCCTCTCTGCTTTCCTGCTGACTCCATCCTCAAAAGCACCTGTTTTCGCTTTCGGCAGCCCCCGGAGCAAAAAAGACAAACGTCCAGCTTTTGCTGCCACAGCAAAGGTGCCAGCGGGGAAAAGTAATGCTGGTTCTCACTGCCTCCTGGAACCCCTTCAAATGCCCCAGACAATTTGGCCCTCTCTGCTTTCCTGCGGACTCCATCCTCAAAAGCACCTGTTTTCGCTTTCGGCAACCTCCGGAGCAAAAAAGACAAACGTCCAGGTTTTGCTGCCACAGCAAAGGTGCCAGCGGGGAAAAGTGATGCTACTCCGCATTGCCTCCTGGAACCTCTTCAAATGCCCCAGACAATTTGGCCCTCTCTGCTTTCCTGCGGACTCCATCCTCAAAAGCACCTGTTTTCGCTTTCGGCAGCCTCCGGAGCAAAAAAGACAAACGTCCAGCTTTTGCTTCCACAGCAAAGGTGCCAGCGGGAAAGGTGATGCTGGTTCTCACTGCCTCCTGGAACTCTTTCAAATGCCACAGACAATTTGGCCCTCTCTGCTTTCCTGCGGACTCCATCCTCAAAAGCACCTGTTTTCGCTTTCGGCAGCCCCCAGAGCAAAAAAGACAAACGTCCAGCTTTTCCTGCCACAGTAAAGGTGCCAGCGGGGAAAAGTGATGCTGGTTCTCACTGCCTCCTGGAACCTCTTCAAATGCCACAGACAATTTGGCCCTCTCTGCTTTACTGCGGACTCCATCCTCAAAAGCACCTTTTTTCACTTTCGGCGCCCTCCGGTGGTAAAAAGACAAACGTCCAGCTTTTGCTGCCACAGCAAAGGTGCCAGCGGGGAAAAGTGATGCTGCTTCTCACTACCTCCTGGAACTCTTTCAAATGCCACAGACAATTTGGCACTCTCTGCTTTCCTGCGGACTCCATCCTCAAAAGCACCTGTTTTCGCTTTCGGCAACGTCAGGAGCAAAAAAGACAAACGTCCAGCTTTTGGTGCCACAGCAAAGGTGCCAGTGGGGAAAAGTGATGCTGGTTCTCACTGCCTCCTGGAACCTCTTCAAATGCCCCAGACAATTTGGCCCTCTCTGCTTTCCTGCGGACTCCGTCCTCAAAAGCACCTGTTTTCGCTTTCGGCAGCCTCCGGAGCAAAAAAGACAAACGTCCAGCTTTTGCTGCCACAGCAAAGGTGCCAGCGGGGAAACGTAATGTTGGTTCTCACTGCCTCCTGGAACCCTTTCAAATGCCACAGACAATTTGGCCCTCTCTGCTTTCCTGCAGACTCCATCCTATATAGCACCTTTTTTCGCTTTCGGCCACCTCCGGAGCAAAAAAGACAAACGTCCAGCTTTTGCTGCCACAGCAAAGGTGCCAGCGGGGAAAAGTAATGCTGGTTCTCACTGCCTCCTGGAACCCTTTCAAATGCCCCAGACAATTTGGCCCTCTCTGCTTTCCTGCGGACTCCATCCTCAAAAGCACCTGTTTTCGCTTTCGGCAGCCTCAGGAGCAAAAAAGACAAACGTCCAGCTTTTGCTGCCACAGCAAAGGTGCCAGCGGAAAAAACTAATGCTGGTTCTCACTGCCTCCTGGAACCCTTTCAAATGCCACAGACAATTTGGTCCTCTCTGCATTACTACGGACTCTATCCTCAAAAGCACCTTTTTTCACTTTCGGCGCCCTCCGGTGGTAAAAAGACAAACGTCCAGCTTTTGCTGCCACAGCAAAGGTGCGAGCGGGGAAAAGTGATGCTGGTTCTCACTGCCTCCTGGAACTCTTTCAAATGTCACAGACAATTTGGCCCTCTCTGCTTTCCTGCGGACTCCATCCTCAAAAGCACCTTTTTTCTCTTTCGGCAACCTCCGGAGCAAAAAAGACAAACGTCCAGCTTTTGCTGCCACAGCAAAGGTGCCAGCGGGGAAAAGTGATGCTGGTTCTCACTGCCTCCTGGAACCTCTTCAAATGCCCCAGACAATTTGGCCCTCTCTGCTTTCCTGCGGACTCCATCCTCAAAAGCACCTGTTTTCGCTTTCGGCAGCCTCCGGAGCAAAAAAGACAAACGTCCAGCTTTTGCTGCCACAGCAAAGGTGCCAGCGGGGAAAAGTAATGCTGGTTCTCACTGCCTCCTGGAACCCTTTCAAATGCCACAGACAATTTGGCCCTCTCTGCTTTCCTGTGGACTCCATCCTCAAAAGCACCTGTTTTCGCTTTCGGCAGCCTCTGGAGCAAAAAAGACAAACGTCCAGCTTTTGCTGCCACAGCAAAGGTTCCAGCGGAGAAAACTAAGGCTTGTTCCCACTGCCTCCTGGAACCCTTTGAAATGCCACAGACAATTTGGCGCTCTCTGCTTTCCTGCAGACTCTATCCTCAAAAGCACCTTTTTTCACTTTCGGCGCCCTCCGGTGGTAAAAAGACAAACGTCCAGCTTTTGCTGCCACAGCAAAGGTGCCAGTGGGGAAAAGTGATGCTGGTTCTCACTGCCTCCTGGAACTCTTTCAAATGCCACAGACAATTTGGCCCTCTCTGCTTTCCTGCGGACTCCATCCTCAAAAGCACCTGTTTTCGCTTTCGGCAGCCTCCGGAGCAAAAAAGACAAACGTCCAGCTTTTGCTGCCACAGCAAAGGTTCCAGCGGAGAAAACTAAGGCTTGTTCCCACTGCCTCCTGGAACCCTTTGAAATGCCACAGACAATTTGTCGCTCTCTGCTTTCCTGCAGACTCTATCCTCAAAAGCACCTTTTTTCACTTTCGGCGCCCTCCGGTGGTAAAAAGACAAACGTCCAGCTTTTACTGCCACAGCAAAGGTGCCAGTGGGGAAAAGTGATGCTGGTTCTCACTGCCTCCTGGAACTCTTTCAAATGCCACAGACAATTTGGCCCTCTCTGCTTTCCTGCGGACTCCATCCTCAAAAGCACCTGTTTTCGCTTTCGGCAGCCTCCGGAGCAAAAAAGACAAACGTCCAGCTTTTGCTGCCACAGCAAAGGTGCCAGTGGGGAAAAGTGATGCTGGTCCTCATTGCCTCCTGGAACCTCTTCAAATGCCATAGACAATTTGGCCCTCTCTGCTTTCCTGTGGACTCCATCCTCAAAAGCACCTTTTTTCTCTTTCGGCATCCTCCGGAGCAAAAAAGACAAACGTCCAGCTTTTGCTGCCACAGCAAAGGTGCCAGCGGGGAAACGTAATGCTGGTTCTCACTGTCTCCTGGAACCTCTTCAAATGCCACAGACAATTTGGCCCTCTCTGCTTTCCTACGGACTCCATCCTCAAAGCACCTGTTTTCTCTTTCGGCAGCCCCCGGAGCAAAAAAGACAAACGTCCAGCTTTTGCTGCCACAGCAAAGGTGCCAGCGAGGAAAAGTGATGCTGGTCCTCACTGCCTCCTGGAACCCTTTCAAATGCCCCATACAATTTGGCCCTCTCTGCTTTCCTGCGGACTCCATCCTCAAAAGCACCTTTTTTCGCTTTCGGCAACCTCCGGAGCAAAAAAGACAAACGTCCAGCTTTTGCTGCCACAGCAAAGGTGCCAGCGGGGAAAAGTAATGCTGGTTCTCACTGCCTCCTGGAACCCTTTCAAATGCCATAGACAATTTGGCCCTCTCTGGTTTCCTGCGGACTCCATCCTCAAAAGCACCTGTTTTCGCTTTCGGCGGTGTTTGGAACAAAAAAGACAAACGTCCAGCTTTTGCTGCCACAGCAAAGGTGCCAGCGGGGAAAAGTAATGCTGGTTCTCACTGCCTCCTGGAACCCTTTCAAATGCCACAGACAATTTGGCCCTCTCTGCTTTCCTGCGGACTCCATCCTCAAAAGCACCTTTTTTCGCTTTCGGACACCTCCGGAGCAAAAAAGACAAACGTCCAGCTTTTGCTGCCACAGCAAAGGTGCCAGCGGGGAAAAGTGATGCTGGTTCTCACTGCCTCCTGGAACCTCTTCAAATGCCCCAGACAATTTGGCCCTCTCTGCTTTCCTGCGGACTCCATCCTCAAAAGCACCTGTTTTCGCTTTCGGCAACCTCCGGAGCAAAAAAGACAAACGTCCAGCTTTTGCTGCCACAGCAAAGGTGCCAGCGGGGAAAAGTGATGCTGGTTCTCACTGCCTCCTGGAACTCTTTCAAATGCCACAGACAATTTGGCCCTCTCTGCTTTCCTGCGGACTCCATCCTCAAAAGCACCTGTTTTCGCTTTCGGCAGCCTCCGGAGCAAAAAAGACAAACGTCCAGCTTTTGCTGCCACAGCAAAGGTGCCAGCGGGGAAAAGTGATGCTGGTCCTCATTGCCTCCTGGAACCTCTTCAAATGCCATAGACAATTTGGCCCTCTCTGCTTTCCTGCGGACTCCATCCTCAAAAGCACCTGTTTTCTCTTTCGGCAGCCCCCGGAGCAAAAAAGACAAACGTCCAGCTTTTGCTGCCACAGCAAAGGTGCCAGCGGGGAAAAGTGATGCTGGTTCTCACTGCCTCCTGGAACCCTTTCAAATGCCCCATACAATTTGGCCCTCTCTGCTTTCCTGCGGACTCCATCCTCAAAAGCACCTTTTTTCGCTTTCGGCAACCTCCGGAGCAAAAAAGACAAACGTCCAGCTTTTGCTGCCACAGCAAAGGTGCCAGCGGGGAAAAGTAATGCTGGTTCTCACTGCCTCCTGGAACCCTTTCAAATGCCATAGACAATTTGGCCCTCTCTGGTTTCCTGCGGACTCCATCCTCAAAAGCACCTGTTTTCGCTTTCGGCGGTGTTTGGAACAAAAAAGACAAACGTCCAGCTTTTGCTGCCACAGCAAAGGTGCCAGCGGGGAAAAGTAATGCTGGTTCTCACTGCCTCCTGGAACCCTTTCAAATGCCACAGACAATTTGGCCCTCTCTGCTTTCCTGCGGACTCCATCCTCAAAAGCACCTTTTTTCGCTTTCGGACACCTCCGGAGCAAAAAAGACAAACGTCCAGCTTTTGCTGCCACAGCAAAGGTGCCAGCGGGGATAATTAATGCTGGTTCTCACTGCCTCCTGGAACCCTTTCAAATGCCACAGACAATTTGGCCCTCTCTGCTTTCCTGCGGACTCCATCCTCAAAAGCACCTGTTTTCGCTTTCGGCAACCTCCGGAGCAAAAAAGACAAACGTCCAGCTTTTGCTGCCACAGCAAAGGTGCCAGCGGGGAAAAGTGATGCTCGTTCTCACTGCCTCCTGGAACTCTTTCAAATGCCACAGACAATTTGGCCCTCTCTGCTTTCCTGCGGACTCCATCCTCAAAAGCACCTGTTTTCGCTTTCGGCATCCTCCGGAGCAAAAAAGACAAACGTCCAGCTTTTGCTGCCACAGCAAAGGTGCCAGCGGGGAAAAGTGATGCTGGTCCTCATTGCCTCCTGGAACCTCTTCAAATGCCATAGACAATTTGGCCCTCTCTGCTTTCCTGCGGACTCCATCCTCAAAAGCACCTTTTTTCTCTTTCGGCAACCTCCGGAGCAAAAAAGACAAACGTCCAGCTTTTGCTGCCACAGCAAAGGTGCCAGCGGGGAAAAGTGATGCTGGTTCTCACTGCCTCCTGGAACCTCTTCAAATGCCCCAGACAATTTGGCCCACTCTGCTTTCCTACGGACTCCATCCTCAAAGCACCTGTTTTCGCTTTCGGCAGCCCCCGGAGCAAAAAAGACAAACGTCCAGCTTTTGCTGCCACAGCAAAGGTGCCAGCGGGGAAAAGTGATGCTGGTCCTCACTGCCTCCTGGAACCCTTTCAAATGCCCCATACAATTTGGCCCTCTCTGCTTTCCTGTGGACTCCATCCTCAAAAGCACCTGTTTTCGCTTTCGGCAGCCTCAGGAGCAAAAGAGACAAACGTCCAACTTTTGCTGCCACAGCAAAGGTGCCAGCGGGGAAAAGTAATGCTGGTTCTCACTGCCTCCTGGAACCTCTTCAAATGCCACAGACAATTTGGCCCTCTCTGCTTTCCTGCGGACTCCGTCCTCAAAAGCACCTGTTTTCGCTTTCGGCAACCTCCAGAGCAAAAAAGACAAACGTCCAGCTTTTCCTGCCACAGCAAAGGTGCCAGCGGGGAAAAGTGATGCTGGTCCTCACTGCCTCCTGGAACCCCTTCAAATGCCCCAGACAATTTGGCCCTCTCTGCTTTCCTGCGGACTCCATCCTCAAAAGCACCTGTTTTCGCTTTCGGCAACCTCAGGAGCAAAAAAGACAAACGTCCAGGTTTTGCTGCCACAGCAAAGGTGCCAGCGGGGAAAAGTGATGCTAATCCGCATTGCCTCCTGGAACCTCTTCAACTTCCCCTGACAATTTGGCCCTCTCTGCTTTCCTGCGGACTCCATCCTCAAAAGCACCTGTTTTCGCTTTTGGCAGCCTCCGGAGCAAAAAAGACAAACGTCCAGCTTTTGCTGCCACAGCAAAGGTGCCAGCGGGGAAAAGTAATGCTGGTTCTCACTGCCTTCTGGAACCCTTTCAAATGCCACAGACAATTTGGCCCTCTCTGCTTTCCTGCGGACTCCATCCTCAAAAGCACCTGTTTTCGCTTTCTGCGCCCTCTGGTGGTAAAAAGACAAACGTCCAGCTTTTGCTGCCACAGCAAAGGTGCCAGCGGGGAAAGGTGATGCTGGTTCTCACTGCCTCCTGGAACTCTTTCAAATGCCACAGACAATTTGGCCCTCTCTGCTTTCCTGCGGACTCCATCCTCAAAAGCACCTGTTTTCGCTTTTGGCAGCCTCCGGAGCAAAAAAGACAAACGTCCAGCTTTTGCTGCCACAGCAAAGGTGCCAGCGGGGAAAAGTAATGCTGGTTCTCACTGCCTTCTGGAACCCTTTCAAATGCCACAGACAATTTGGCCCTCTCTGCTTTCCTGCGGACTCCATCCTCAAAAGCACCTGTTTTCGCTTTCGGCAGCCTCCGGAGCAAAAGAGACAAACGTCCAGCTTTTGCTGCCACAGCAAAGGTGCCAGCGGGGAAAAGTGATGCTGGTCCTCATTGCCTCCTGGAACCTCTTCAAATGCCATAGACAATTTGGCCCTCTCTGCTTTCCTGCGGACTCCATCCTCAAAAGCACCTTTTTTCTCTTTCGGCAACCTCCGGAGCAAAAAAGACAAACGTCCAGCTTTTGCTGCCACAGCAAAGGTGCCAGCGGGGAAAAGTGATGCTGGTTCTCACTGCCTCCTGGAACCTCTTCAAATGCCCCAGACAATTTGGCCCACTCTGCTTTCCTACGGATTCCATCCTCAAAGCACCTGTTTTCGCTTTCGGCAGCCCCCGGAGCAAAAAAGACAAACGTCCAGCTTTTGCTGCCACAGCAAAGGTGCCAGCGGGGAAAAGTAATGCTGGTCCTCACTGCCTCCTGGAACCCCTTCAAATGCCCCAGACAATTTGGCCCTCTCTGCTTTCCTGCGGACTCCATCCTCAAAAGAACCTGTTTTCGCTTTCAGCAACCTCCGGAGCAAAAAAGACAAACGTCCAGGTTTTGCTGCCACAGCAAAGGTGCCAGCGGGGATAATAATTGCTGGTTCTCACTGCGTCCTGGAACCTCTTCAAATGCCACAGACAATTTGGCCCTCTCTGCTTTCCTGCGTACTCCATTATCAAAAGCACCTGTTTTCGCTTTCGGCAGCCTCAGTAGAAAAAGAGACAAACGTCCAGCTTTTGCTGCCACAGCAAAGGTGCCAGCGGGGAAAAGTAATGCTGGTTCTCACTGCCTCCTGGAACCCTTTCAAATGCCACAGACAATTTGGCCCTCTCTGCTTTCCTGCGGACTCCATCCTCAAAAGCACCTGTTTTCGCTTTCGGCCACCTCCGGAGCAAAAAAGACAAACGTCCAGCTTTTGCTGCCACAGCAAAGGTGCCAGCGGGGATAATTAATGCTGGTTCTCACTGCCTCCTGGAACCTCTTCAAATGCCCCAGACAATTTGGCCCTCTCTGCTTTCCTGCGGACTCCATCCTCAAAAGCACCTGTTTTCGCTTTCGGCAGCCTCCGGAGCAAAAAAGACAAACGTCCAGCTTTTGCTGCCACAGCAAAGGTGCCAGCGGGGAAAAGTGATGCTGGTTCTCACTGCCTCCTGGAACCACTTCAAATGCCCTAGACAATTTGGCCCACTCTGCTTTCCTACGGACTCCATCCTCAATGCACCTGTTTTCGCTTTCGGCAGCCCCCGGAGCAAAAAAGACAAACGTCCAGCTTTTGCTGCCACAGCAAAGGTGCCAGCGGGGAAAAGTGATGCTGGTCCTCACTGCCTCCTGGAACCCCTTCAAATGCCCCAGACAATTTGGCCCTCTCTGCTTTCCTGTGGACTCCATCCTCAAAAGCACCTGTTTTCGCTTTCGGCAGCCTCAGGAGCAAAAGAGACAAACGTCCAGCTTTTGCTGCCACAGCAAAGGTGCCAGCGGGGAAAAGTAATGCTGGTTCTCACTGCCTCCTGGAACCCTTTCAAATGCCACAGACAATTTGGCACTCTCTGCTTTCCTGCGGACTCCATCCTCAAAAGCACCTGTTTTCGCTTTCGGCATCCTCCGGAGCAAAAAAGACAAACGTCCAGCTTTTGTTGCCACAGCAAAGGTGCCAGCGGGGAAAAGTAATGCTGGTTCTCACTGCCTCCTGGAACCCTTTCAAATGCCACAGACAATTTGGCCCTCTCTGCTTTCCTGCGGACTCCATCCTCAAAAGCACCTGTTTTCGCTTTCGGCCACCTCCGGAGCAAAAAAGGCTAACGTCCAGGTTTTGCTGCCACAGCAAAGGTGCCAGCGGGGATAATAATTGCTGGTTCTCACTGCGTCCTGGAACCTCTTCAAATGCCCCAGACAATTTGTCCCTCTCTGCTTTCCTGCGTACTCCATTATTAAAAGCACCTTTTTTCGCTTTCGGCAACCTCCGGAGCAAAAAAGACAAACGTCCAGCTTTTGCTGCCACAGCAAAGGTGCCAGCGGGGAAAAGTAGTGCTGGTTCTCACTGCCTCCTGGAACCCTTTCAAATGCCACAGACAATTTGGCCCTCTCTGCTTTCCTGCGGACTCCATCCTCAAAAGCACCTGTTTTCGCTTTCGGCAACGTCAGGAGCAAAAAAGACAAACGTCCAGCTTTTGCTGCCACAGCAAAGGTGCCAGCGGGGAAAAGTAATGCTGGTTCTCACTGCCTCCTGGAACCTCTTCAAATGCCCCAGACAATTTGGCCCTCTCTGCTTTCCTGCGGACTCCATCCTCAAAAGCACCTGTTTTCGTTTTCGGCATCCTCCGGAGCAAAAATACAAACGTCCAGCTTTTGCTGCCACAGTAAATGTGCCAGCAGGGAAAAGTAATGCTGGTTCTCACTGCCTCCTGGAACCCTTTAAAATGCCACAGACAATTTGGCCCGCTCTGCTTTCCTGCGGACTACATCCTCAAAAGCACCTTTTTTCGCTTTCGGCAGCCTCCGGAGCAAAAAAGACAAACGTCCAGCTTTTGCTGCCACAGCAAAGGTGCCAGCGGGGAAAAGTAATGCTGGTCCTCACTGCCTCCTGGAACCCCTTCAAATGCCCCATACAATTTGGCCCTCTCTGCTTTCCTGCGGACTCCATCCTCAAAAGCACCTTTTTTCGCTTTCAGCAACCTCCGGAGCAAAAAAGACAAACGTCCAGCTTTTGCTTCCACAGCAAAGGTGCCAGCGGGGAAAAGTAATGCTGGTTCTCACTGCCTCCTGGAACCCCTTCAAATGCCCCAGACAATTTGGCCCTCTCTGCTTTCCTGCGGACTCCATCCTCAAAAGCACCTGTTTTCGCTTTCGGCAACCTCAGGAGCAAAAAAGACAAACGTCCAGGTTTTGCTGCCACAGCAAAGGTGCCAGCGGGGAAAAGTGATGCTAATCCGCATTGCCTCCTGGAACCTCTTCAAATGCCCCTGACAATTTGGCCCTCTCTGCTTTCCTGCGGACTCCATCCTCAAAGCACCTGTTTCGCTTTGGCAGCCTCCGGAGCAAAAAGACAAACGTCCAGCTTTTGCTGCCACAGCAAAGGTGCCAGCGGGGAAAAGTAATGCTGGTTCTCACTGCCTCCTGGAACCCTTTCAAATGCCACAGACAATTTGGCCCTCCTCTGCTTTCCTGCGGACTCCATCCTCAAAAGCACCTTTTTTCTCTTTCTGCGCCCTCTGGTGGTAAAAGACAAACGTCCAGCTTTTGCTGCCACAGCAAAGGTGCCAGCGGGGAAAGGTGATGCTGGTTCTCACTGCCTCCTGGAACTCTTTCAAATGCCACAGACAATTTGGCCCTCTCTGCTTTCCTGCGGACTCCATCCTCAAAGCACCTGTTTTCGCTTTCGGCAACGTCAGGAGCAAAAACACAAACGTCCAGCTTTTGCTACCACAGCAAAGGTGCCAGCGGGGAAAAGTAATGCTGGTTCTCACTGCCTCCTGGAACCTTTCAAATGGCCTAGACAATTTGGCCCTCTCTGCTTTCCTGCGGACTCCATCCTCAAAAGCACCTGTTTTCGCTTTCGGCATCCTCCGGAGCAAAAAAGACAAACGTCCAGCTTTTGCTGCCACAGCAAAGGTGCCAGCGGGGAACAGTAATGCTGGTTCTCACTGCCTCCTGGAACCTCTTCAAATGCCCCTGACAATTTGGCCCTCTCTGCTTTCCTGCGGACTCCATCCTCAAAAGCACCTGTTTTCGCTTTCGGCATCCTCCGGAGCAAAAAAAGACAAACGTCCAGCTTTTCCTGCCACAGCAAAGGTGCCAGCGGGGAAACGTAATGCTGGTTCTCACTGCCTCCTGGAACCCTTTCAAATGCCACAGACAATTTGGCCCTCTCTTCTTTCTGTAGACTCCATCCTATATAGCACCTTTTTTCGCTTTCGGCCACCTCCGGAGCAAAAAAGACAAACGTCCAGCTTTTGCTGCCACAGTAAAGGTGCCAGCGGGGAAAAGTAATGCTGGTTCTCACTGCCTCCTGGAACTCTTTCAAATGCCACAGACAATTTGGCCCTCTCTGCTTTCCTGCGGACTCCGTCCTCAAAAGCACCTGTTTTCATTTTCGGCAACCTCCGGAGCAAAAAAGACAAACGTCCAGCTTTTGCTGCCACAGCAAAGGTGCCAGCGGGGAAAAGTGATGCTGGTCCTCACTGCCTCCTGGAACCCCTTCAAATGCCCCAGACAATTTGGCCCTCTCTGCTTTCCTGCGGACTCCATCCTCAAAAGCACCTGTTTTCGCTTTCAGCAGCCTCCGGAGCAAAAAAGACAAACGTCCAGCTTTTGCTGCCACAGCAAAGGTGCCAGCGGGGAAAAGTAATGCTGGTTCTCACTGCCTCCTGGAACCCCTTCAAATGCCCCAGACAATTTGGCCCTCTCTGCTTTCCTGCGGACTCCATCCTCAAAAGCACCTGTTTTCCCTTTCGGCGCCCTCCGGTGGTAAAAAGACAAACGTCCAGCTTTTGCTGCCACAGCAAAGGTGCCAGCGGGGAAAGGTGATGCTGGTTCTCACTGCCTCCTGGAACTCTTTCAAATGCCACAGACAATTTGGCCCTCTCTGCTTTCCTGCGGACTCCATCCTCAAAAGCACCTGTTTTCGCTTTCGGCAGCCCCCAGAGCAAAAAAGACAAACGTCCAGCTTTTGCTACCACAGCAAAGGTGTCAGCGGGGAAAAGTAATGCTGGTTCTCACTGCCTCCTGGAACCCTTTCAAATGCCCCAGACAATTTGGCCCTCTCTGCTTTCCTGCGGACTCCATCCTCAAAAGCACCTTTTTTCGCTTTCGGCAGCCTCCGGAGCAAAAAAGACAAACGTCCAGCATTTGCTGCCACAGCAAAGGTGCCAGCGGGGAAAAGTAATGCTGGTCCTCACTGCCTCCTGGAACCCCTTCAAATGCCCCAGACAATTTGGCCCTCTCTGCTTTCCTGCGGACTCCATCCTCAAAAGCACCTGTTTTCGCTTTCGGCAACGTCAGGAGCAAAAAAGACAAACGTCCAGGTTTTGCTGCCACAGCAAAGGTGCCAGCGGGGAAAAGTGATGCTACTCCGCATTGCCTCCTGGAACGTCTTCAAATGCCCCAGACAATTTGGCCCTCTCTGCTTTCCTGCGGACTCCATCCTCAAAAGCACCTGTTTTCGCTTTCGGCAGCCTCCGGAGCAAAAAAGACAAACGTCCAGCTTTTGCTGCCACAGCAAAGGTGCCAGCGGGGAAAAGTAATGCTGGTTCTCACTGCCTCCTGGAACCCTTTCAAATGCCACAGACAATTTGGCCCTCTCTGCTTTCCTGCGGACTCCGTCCTCAAAAGCACCTTTTTTCTCTTTTGGCGCCCTCCGGTGGTAAAAAGACAAACGTCCAGCTTTTGCTGCCACAGCAAAGGTGCCAGCGGGGAAAGGTGATGCTGGTTCTCACTGCCTCCTGGAACTCTTTCAAATGCCCCAGACAATTTGGCCCTCTCTGCTTTCCTGCGGACTCCATCCTCAAAAGCACCTGTTTTCGCTTTCGGCAGCCCCCAGAGCAAAAAAGACAAACGTCCAGCTTTTCCAGCCACAGCAAAGGTGCCAGCGGGGAAAAGTGATGCTGGTTCTCACTGCCTCCTGGAACCCTTTCAAATGCCACAGACAATTTGGCCCTCTCTGCTTTCCTGCGGACTCTATCCTCAAAAGCACCTTTTTTCACTTTCGGCGCCCTCCGGTGGTAAAAAGACAAACGTCCAGCTTTTGCTGCCACAGCAAAGGTGCCAGCGGGGAAAAGTGATGCTGGTTCTCACTGCCTCCTGGAACCTCTTCAAATGCCCCAGACAATTTGGCCCTTTCTGCTTTCCTGCGGACTCCATCCTCAAAAGCACCTGTTTTCGCTTTCGGCAACCTCCGGAGCAAAAAAGACAAACGTCCAGCTTTTGCTGCCACAGCAAAGGTGCCAGTGGGGAAAAGTAATGCTGGTTCTCACTGCCTCCTGGAACCCTTTCAAATGCCACAGACAATTTGGCCCTCTCTGCTTTCCTGCGGACTCCATCCTATATAGCACCTTTTTTCGCTTTCGACAACCTCCGGAGCAAAAAAGACAAACGTCCAGCTTTTGCTGCCACAGCAAAGGTGCCAGCGGGGAAAAGTAATGCTGGTTCTCACTGCCTCCTGGAACCCTTTCAAATGCCCCAGACAATTTGGCCCTCTCTGCTTTCCTGCGGACTCCATCCTCAAAAGCACCTGTTTTCGCTTTCGGTAGCCTCCGGAGCAAAAAAGACAAACGTCCAGCTTTTGCTGCCACAGCAAAGGTGACAGCGGAGAAAACTAAGGCTTGTTCCCACTGCCTCCTGGAACCCTTTCAAATGCCACAGACAATTTGGCGCTCTCTGCTTTCCTGCAGACTCTATCCTCAAAAGCACCTTGTTTCACTTTCGGCGCCCTCCGGTGGTAAAAAGACAAACGTCCAGCTTTTGCTGCCACAGCAAAGTTGCCAGTGGGGAAAAGTGATGCTGGTTCTCACTGCCTCCTGGAAGCCCTTCAAATGCCCCAGACAATTTGGCCCTCTCTGCTTTCCTGCGGACTCCATCCTCAAAAGCACCTGTTTTCGCTTTCGGCAACCTCAGGAGCAAAAAAGACAAACGTCCAGGTTTTGCTGCCACAGCAAATGTGCCAGCGGGGAAAAGTGATGCTAATCCGCATTGCCTCCTGGAACCTCTTCAAATGCCCCTGACAATTTGGCCCTCTCTGCTTTCCTGCGGACTCCATCGTCAAAAGCACCTGTTTTCGCTTTCGGCAGCCTCCGGAGCAAAAAAGACAAACGTCCAGCTTTTGCTGCCACAGCAAAGGTGCCAGCGGGGAAAAGTAATGCTGGTTCTCACTGCCTCCTGGAACCCTTTCAAATGCCACAGACAATTTGGCCCTCTCTGCTTTCCTGCGGACTCCGTCCTCAAAAGCACCTTTTTTCTCTTTTGGCGCCCTCCGGTGGTAAAAAGACAAACGTCCAGCTTTTGCTGCCACAGCAAAGGTGCCAGCGGGGAAAGGTGATGCTGGTTCTCACTGCCTCCTGGAACTCTTTCAAATGCCACAGACAATTTGGCCCTCTCTGCTTTCCTGCGGACTCCATCCTCAAAAGCACCTGTTTTCGCTTTCGGCAGCCCCCAGAGCAAAAAAGACAAACGTCCAGCTTTTCCAGCCACAGCAAAGGTGCCAGCGGGGAAAAGTGATGCTGGTTCTCACTGCCTCCTGGAACCCTTTCAAATGCCACAGACAATTTGGCCCTCTCTGCTTTCCTGCGGACTCCATCCTCAAAAGCACTTGTTTTCGCTTTCGGCAGCCTCCGGAGCAAAAAAGACAAACGTCCAGCTTTTGCTGCCACAGCAAAGGTGCCAGCGGGGAAAAGTGATGCTGGTCCTCATTGCTTCCTGGAACCTCTTCAAATGCCCCAGACAATTTGGCCCTCTCTGCTTTCCTGCGGACTCCATTCTCAAAAGCACCTGTTTTCGCTTTCGGCAACCTCCAGAGCTAAAAAGACAAACGTCCAGCATTTGCTGCCACAGCAAAGGTGCCAGCGGGGAAAAGTGATGCTGGTTCTCACTGCCTCCCTGAACCTCTTCAAATGCCCCAGACAATTTGGCCCTCTCTGCTTTCCTGCGGACTCCATCCTCAAAAGCACCTGTTTTCGCTTTCGGCAGCCTCCGGAGCAAAAAAGACAAACGTCCAGCTTTTGCTGCCACAGCAAAGGTGCCAGCGGGGAAAAGTAATGCTGGTTCTCACTGCCTCCTGGAACCCTTTCAAATGCCACAGACAATTTGGCCCTCTCTGCTTTCCTGTGGACTCCATCCTCAAAAGCACCTGATTTCGCTTTCGGCAGCCTCCGGAGCAAAAAAGACAAACGTCCAGCTTTTGCTGCCACAGCAAAGTTGCCAGCAGAGAAAAATAATGCTGGTTCTCACTGCCTCCTGGAACCCTTTCAAATGCCACAGACAATTTGGCCCTCTCTGCTTTCCTGCAGACTCCATCCTATATAGCACCTTTTTTCGCTTTCGGCCACCTCCGGAGCAAAAAAGACAAACGTCCAGCTTTTGCTGCCACAGCAAAGGTGCCAGCGGGGAAAAGTAATGCTGGTTCTCACTGCCTCCTGGAACCCTTTCAAATGCCCCAGACAATTTGGCCCTCTCTGCTTTCCTGCGGACTCCATCCTCAAAAGCACCTGTTTTCGCTTTCGGCAGCCTCAGGAGCAAAAAAGACAAACGTCCAGCTTTTGCTGCCACAGCAAAGGTGCCAGCGGAAAAAACTAAGGCTGGTTCTCACTGCCTCCTGGAACCCTTTCAAATGCCACAGACAATTTGGCGCTCTCTGCTTTCCTGCGGACTCTATCCTCAAAAGCACCTTTTTTCACTTTCGGCGCCCTCCGGTGGTAAAAAGACAAACGTCCAGCTTTTGCTGCCACAGCAAAGGTGCCAGCGGGGAAAAGTGATGCTGGTTCTCACTGCCTCCTGGAACCTCTTCAAATGCCCCAGACAATTTGGCCCTTTCTGCTTTCCTGCGGACTCCATCCTCAAAAGCACCTGTTTTCGCTTTCGGCAACCTCCGGAGCAAAAAAGACAAACGTCCAGCTTTTGCTGCCACAGCAAAGGTGCCAGCGGGGAAAAGTAATGCTGGTTCTCACTGCCTCCTGGAACCCCTTCAAATGCCCCAGACAATTTGGCCCTCTCTGCTTTCCTGCGGACTCCATCCTCAAAAGCACCTTTTTTCGCTTTCAGCAGCCTCCGGAGCAAAAAAGACAAACGTCCAGCATTTGCTGCCACAGCAAAGGTGCCAGCGGGGAAAAGTAATGCTGGTCCTCACTGCCTCCTGGAACCCCTTCAAATGCCACAGACAATTTGGCCCTCTCTGCTTTCCTGCGGACTCCATCCTCAAAAGCACCTGTTTTCGCTTCCGGCAGCCTCCAGAGCAAAAAAGACAAACGTCCAGCTTTTGCTGCCACAGCAAATGTGCCAGCGGGGAAAAGTGATGCTAATCCGCATTGCCTCCTGGAACCTCTTCAAATGCCCCTGACAATTTGGCCCTCTCTGCTTTCCTGCGGACTCCATCGTCAAAAGCACCTGTTTTCGCTTTCGGCAGCCTCCGGAGCAAAAAAGACAAACGTCCAGCTTTTGCTGCCACAGCAAAGGTGCCAGCGGGGAAAAGTAATGCTGGTTCTCACTGCCTCCTGGAACCCTTTCAAATGCCACAGACAATTTGGCCCTCTCTGCTTTCCTGCGGACTCCGTCCTCAAAAGCACCTTTTTTCTCTTTTGGCGCCCTCCGGTGGTAAAAAGACAAACGTCCAGCTTTTGCTGCCACAGCAAAGGTGCCAGCGGGGAAAGGTGATGCTGGTTCTCACTGCCTCCTGGAACTCTTTCAAATGCCACAGACAATTTGGCCCTCTCTGCTTTCCTGCGGACTCCATCCTCAAAAGCACCTGTTTTCGCTTTCGGCAGCCCCCAGAGCAAAAAAGACAAACGTCCAGCTTTTCCAGCCACAGCAAAGGTGCCAGCGGGGAAAAGTGATGCTGGTTCTCACTGCCTCCTGGAACCCTTTCAAATGCCACAGACAATTTGGCCCTCTCTGCTTTCCTGCGGACTCCATCCTCAAAAGCACTTGTTTTCGCTTTCGGCAGCCTCCGGAGCAAAAAAGACAAACGTCCAGCTTTTGCTGCCACAGCAAAGGTGCCAGCGGGGAAAAGTGATGCTGGTCCTCATTGCTTCCTGGAACCTCTTCAAATGCCCCAGACAATTTGGCCCTCTCTGCTTTCCTGCGGACTCCATTCTCAAAAGCACCTGTTTTCGCTTTCGGCAACCTCCAGAGCTAAAAAGACAAACGTCCAGCATTTGCTGCCACAGCAAAGGTGCCAGCGGGGAAAAGTGATGCTGGTTCTCACTGCCTCCCTGAACCTCTTCAAATGCCCCAGACAATTTGGCCCTCTCTGCTTTCCTGCGGACTCCATCCTCAAAAGCACCTGTTTTCGCTTTCGGCAGCCTCCGGAGCAAAAAAGACAAACGTCCAGCTTTTGCTGCCACAGCAAAGGTGCCAGCGGGGAAAAGTAATGCTGGTTCTCACTGCCTCCTGGAACCCTTTCAAATGCCACAGACAATTTGGCCCTCTCTGCTTTCCTGTGGACTCCATCCTCAAAAGCACCTGATTTCGCTTTCGGCAGCCTCCGGAGCAAAAAAGACAAACGTCCAGCTTTTGCTGCCACAGCAAAGTTGCCAGCAGAGAAAAATAATGCTGGTTCTCACTGCCTCCTGGAACCCTTTCAAATGCCACAGACAATTTGGCCCTCTCTGCTTTCCTGCAGACTCCATCCTATATAGCACCTTTTTTCGCTTTCGGCCACCTCCGGAGCAAAAAAGACAAACGTCCAGCTTTTGCTGCCACAGCAAAGGTGCCAGCGGGGAAAAGTAATGCTGGTTCTCACTGCCTCCTGGAACCCTTTCAAATGCCCCAGACAATTTGGCCCTCTCTGCTTTCCTGCGGACTCCATCCTCAAAAGCACCTGTTTTCGCTTTCGGCAGCCTCAGGAGCAAAAAAGACAAACGTCCAGCTTTTGCTGCCACAGCAAAGGTGCCAGCGGAAAAAACTAAGGCTGGTTCTCACTGCCTCCTGGAACCCTTTCAAATGCCACAGACAATTTGGCGCTCTCTGCTTTCCTGCGGACTCTATCCTCAAAAGCACCTTTTTTCACTTTCGGCGCCCTCCGGTGGTAAAAAGACAAACGTCCAGCTTTTGCTGCCACAGCAAAGGTGCCAGCGGGGAAAAGTGATGCTGGTTCTCACTGCCTCCTGGAACCTCTTCAAATGCCCCAGACAATTTGGCCCTTTCTGCTTTCCTGCGGACTCCATCCTCAAAAGCACCTGTTTTCGCTTTCGGCAACCTCCGGAGCAAAAAAGACAAACGTCCAGCTTTTGCTGCCACAGCAAAGGTGCCAGCGGGGAAAAGTAATGCTGGTTCTCACTGCCTCCTGGAACCCCTTCAAATGCCCCAGACAATTTGGCCCTCTCTGCTTTCCTGCGGACTCCATCCTCAAAAGCACCTTTTTTCGCTTTCAGCAGCCTCCGGAGCAAAAAAGACAAACGTCCAGCATTTGCTGCCACAGCAAAGGTGCCAGCGGGGAAAAGTAATGCTGGTCCTCACTGCCTCCTGGAACCCCTTCAAATGCCCCAGACAATTTGGCCCTCTCTGCTTTCCTGCGGACTCCATCCTCAAAAGCACCTGTTTTCGCTTTCGGCAACCTCAGGAGCAAAAAAGACAAACGTCCAGGTTTTGCTGCCACAGCAAAGGTGCCAGCGGGGAAAAGTGATGCTACTCCGCATTGCCTCCTGGAACGTCTTCAAATGCCCCAGACAATTTGGCCCTCTCTGCTTTCCTGCGGACTCCATCCTCAAAAGCACCTGTTTTCGCTTTCGGCAGCCTCCGGAGCAAAAAAGACAAACGTCCAGCTTTTGCTGCCACAGCAAAGGTGCCAGCGGGGAAAAGTAATGCTGGTTCTCACTGCCTCCTGGAACCCTTTCAAATGCCACAGACAATTTGGCCCTCTCTGCTTTCCTGCGGACTCCATCCTCAAAAGCACCTGTTTTCGCTTTCGGCAGCCCCCAGAGCAAAAAAGACAAACGTCCAGCTTTTCCAGCCACAGCAAAGGTGCCAGCGGGGAAAAGTGATGCTGGTTCTCACTGCCTCCTGGAACCCTTTCAAATGCCACAGACAATTTGGCCCTCTCTGCTTTCCTGCGGACTCTATCCTCAAAAGCACCTTTTTTCACTTTCGGCGCCCTCCGGTGGTAAAAAGACAAACGTCCAGCTTTTGCTGCCACAGCAAAGGTGCCAGCGGGGAAAAGTGATGCTGGTTCTCACTGCCTCCTGGAACCTCTTCAAATGCCCCAGACAATTTGGCCCTTTCTGCTTTCCTGCGGACTCCATCCTCAAAAGCACCTGTTTTCGCTTTCGGCAACCTCCGGAGCAAAAAAGACAAACGTCCAGCTTTTGCTGCCACAGCAAAGGTGCCAGCGGGGAAAAGTAATGCTGGTTCTCACTGCCTCCTGGAACCCTTTCAAATGCCACAGACAATTTGGCCCTCTCTGCTTTCCTGCGGACTCCATCCTATATAGCACCTTTTTTCGCTTTCGACAACCTCCGGAGCAAAAAAGACAAACGTCCAGCTTTTGCTGCCACAGCAAAGGTGCCAGCGGGGAAAAGTAATGCTGGTTCTCACTGCCTCCTGGAACCCTTTCAAATGCCCCAGACAATTTGGCCCTCTCTGCTTTCCTGCGGACTCCATCCTCAAAAGCACCTGTTTTCGCTTTCGGTAGCCTCCGGAGCAAAAAAGACAAACGTCCAGCTTTTGCTGCCACAGCAAAGGTGACAGCGGAGAAAACTAAGGCTTGTTCCCACTGCCTCCTGGAACCCTTTCAAATGCCACAGACAATTTGGCGCTCTCTGCTTTCCTGCAGACTCTATCCTCAAAAGCACCTTGTTTCACTTTCGGCGCCCTCCGGTGGTAAAAAGACAAACGTCCAGCTTTTGCTGCCACAGCAAAGGTGCCAGTGGGGAATAGTGATGCTGGTTCTCACTGCCTCCTGGAAGCCCTTCAAATGCCCCAGACAATTTGGCCCTCTCTGCTTTCCTGCGGACTCCATCCTCAAAAGCACCTGTTTTCGCTTTCGGCAACCTCAGGAGCAAAAAAATCAAACGTCCAGGTTTTGCTGCCACAGCAAATGTGCCAGCGGGGAAAAGTGATGCTAATCCGCATTGCCTCCTGGAACCTCTTCAAATGCACCTGACAATTTGGCCCTCTCTGCTTTCCTGCGGACTCCATCCTCAAAAGCACCTGTTTTCGCTTTCGGCAGCCTCCGGAGCAAAAAAGACAAACGTCCAGCTTTTGCTGCCACAGCAAAGGTGCCAGCGGGGAAAAGTAATGCTGGTTCTCACTGCCTCCTGGAACCCTTTCAAATGCCACAGACAATTTGGCCCTCTCTGCTTTCCTGCGGACTCCGTCCTCAAAAGCACCTTTTTTCTCTTTTGGCGCCCTCCGGTGGTAAAAAGACAAACGTCCAGCTTTTGCTGCCACAGCAAAGGTGCCAGCGGGGAAAGGTGATGCTGGTTCTCACTGCCTCCTGGAACTCTTTCAAATGCCACAGACAATTTGGCCCTCTCTGCTTTCCTGCGGACTCCATCCTCAAAAGCACCTGTTTTCGCTTTCGGCAGCCCCCAGAGCAAAAAAGACAAACGTCCAGCTTTTCCAGCCACAGCAAAGGTGCCAGCGGGGAAAAGTGATGCTGGTTCTCACTGCCTCCTGGAACCCTTTCAAATGCCACAGACAATTTGGCCCTCTCTGCTTTCCTGCGGACTCCATCCTCAAAAGCACTTGTTTTCGCTTTCGGCAGCCTCCGGAGCAAAAAAGACAAACGTCCAGCTTTTGCTGCCACAGCAAAGGTGCCAGCGGGGAAAAGTGATGCTGGTCCTCATTGCTTCCTGGAACCTCTTCAAATGCCCCAGACAATTTGGCCCTCTCTGCTTTCCTGCGGACTCCATTCTCAAAAGCACCTGTTTTCGCTTTCGGCAACCTCCAGAGCTAAAAAGACAAACGTCCAGCATTTGCTGCCACAGCAAAGGTGCCAGCGGGGAAAAGTGATGCTGGTTCTCACTGCCTCCCTGAACCTCTTCAAATGCCCCAGACAATTTGGCCCTCTCTGCTTTCCTGCGGACTCCATCCTCAAAAGCACCTGTTTTCGCTTTCGGCAGCCTCCGGAGCAAAAAAGACAAACGTCCAGCTTTTGCTGCCACAGCAAAGGTGCCAGCGGGGAAAAGTAATGCTGGTTCTCACTGCCTCCTGGAACCCTTTCAAATGCCACAGACAATTTGGCCCTCTCTGCTTTCCTGTGGACTCCATCCTCAAAAGCACCTGATTTCGCTTTCGGCAGCCTCCGGAGCAAAAAAGACAAACGTCCAGCTTTTGCTGCCACAGCAAAGTTGCCAGCAGAGAAAAATAATGCTGGTTCTCACTGCCTCCTGGAACCCTTTCAAATGCCACAGACAATTTGGCCCTCTCTGCTTTCCTGCAGACTCCATCCTATATAGCACCTTTTTTCGCTTTCGGCCACCTCCGGAGCAAAAAAGACAAACGTCCAGCTTTTGCTGCCACAGCAAAGGTGCCAGCGGGGAAAAGTAATGCTGGTTCTCACTGCCTCCTGGAACCCTTTCAAATGCCCCAGACAATTTGGCCCTCTCTGCTTTCCTGCGGACTCCATCCTCAAAAGCACCTGTTTTCGCTTTCGGCAGCCTCAGGAGCAAAAAAGACAAACGTCCAGCTTTTGCTGCCACAGCAAAGGTGCCAGCGGAAAAAACTAAGGCTGGTTCTCACTGCCTCCTGGAACCCTTTCAAATGCCACAGACAATTTGGCGCTCTCTGCTTTCCTGCGGACTCTATCCTCAAAAGCACCTTTTTTCACTTTCGGCGCCCTCCGGTGGTAAAAAGACAAACGTCCAGCTTTTGCTGCCACAGCAAAGGTGCCAGCGGGGAAAAGTGATGCTGGTTCTCACTGCCTCCTGGAACCTCTTCAAATGCCCCAGACAATTTGGCCCTTTCTGCTTTCCTGCGGACTCCATCCTCAAAAGCACCTGTTTTCGCTTTCGGCAGCCTCCGGAGCAAAAAAGACAAACGTCCAGCTTTTGCTGCCACAGCAAAGGTGCCAGCGGGGAAAAGTAATGCTGGTTCTCACTGCCTCCTGGAACCCTTTCAAATGCCACAGACAATTTGGCCCTCTCTGCTTTCCTGCGGACTCCATCCTATATAGCACCTTTTTTCGCTTTCGACAACCTCCGGAGCAAAAAAGACAAACGTCCAGCTTTTGCTGCCACAGCAAAGGTGCCAGCGGGGAAAAGTAATGCTGGTTCTCACTGCCTCCTGGAACCCTTTCAAATGCCCCAGACAATTTGGCCCTCTCTGCTTTCCTGCGGACTCCATCCTCAAAAGCACCTGTTTTCGCTTTCGGTAGCCTCCGGAGCAAAAAAGACAAACGTCCAGCTTTTGCTGCCACAGCAAAGGTGACAGCGGAGAAAACTAAGGCTGGTTCTCACTGCCTCCTGGAACCCTTTCAAATGCCACAGACAATTTGGCGCTCTCTGCTTTCCTGCAGACTCTATCCTCAAAAGCACCTTGTTTCACTTTCGGCGCCCTCCGGTGGTAAAAAGACAAACGTCCAGCTTTTGCTGCCACAGCAAAGGTGCCAGTGGGGAAAAGTGATGCTGGTTCTCACTGCCTCCTGGAAGCCCTTCAAATGCCCCAGACAATTTGGCCCTCTCTGCTTTCCTGCGGACTCCATCCTCAAAAGCACCTGTTTTCGCTTTCGGCAACCTCAGGAGCAAAAAAGACAAACGTCCAGGTTTTGCTGCCACAGCAAATGTGCCAGCGGGGAAAAGTGATGCTAATCCGCATTGCCTCCTGGAACCTCTTCAAATGCCCCTGACAATTTGGCCCTCTCTGCTTTCCTGCGGACTCCATCCTCAAAAGCACCTGTTTTCGCTTTCGGCAGCCTCCGGAGCAAAAAAGACAAACGTCCAGCTTTTGCTGCCACAGCAAAGGTGCCAGCGGGGAAAAGTAATGCTGGTTCTCACTGCCTCCTGGAACCCTTTCAAATGCCACAGACAATTTGGCCCTCTCTGCTTTCCTGCAGACTCCATCCTATATAGCACCTTTTTTCGCTTTCGGCCACCTCCAGAGCAAAAAAGACAAACGTCCAGCTTTTGCTGCCACAGCAAAGGTGCCAGCGGGGAACAGTAATGCTGGTTCTCACTGCCTCCTGGAACCTCTTCAAATGCCCCAGACAATTTGGCCCTCTCTGCTTTCCTGCGGACTCCATCCTCAAAAGCACCTGTTTTCGCTTTCGGCATCCTCCGGAGCAAAAAAGACAAACGTCCAGCTTTTGCTGCCACAGCAAAGGTGCCAGCGGGGATAATTAATGCTGGTTCTCACTGCCTCCTGGAACCTCTTCAAATGCCCCAGACAATTTGGCCCTCTCTGCTTTCCTGCGGACTCCATCCTCAAAAGCACCTGTTTTCGCTTTCGGCAGCCTCCGGAGCAAAAAAGACAAACGTCCAGCTTTTGCTGCCACAGCAAAGGTGCCAGCGGGGAAAAGTAATGCTGGTTCTCACTGCCTCCTGGAACCCTTTCAAATGCCACAGACAATTTGGCCCTCTCTGCTTTCCTGCGGACTCCATCCTCAAAAGCACCTGTTTTCGCTTTCGCCAACGTCAGGAGCAAAAAAGACAAACGTCCAGCTTTTGCTGCCACAGCAAAGGTGCCAGCGGGGAAAAGTAATGCTGGTTCTCACTGCCTCCTGGAACCCCTTCAAATGCCCCAGACAATTTGGCCCTCTCTGCTTTCCTGCGGACTCCATCCTCAAAAGCACCTGTTTTCGCTTTCGGCAGCCCCCAGAGCAAAAAAGACAAACGTCCAGCTTTTCCTGCCACAGCAAAGGTGCCAGCGGGGAAAAGTGATGCTGGTCCTCACTGCCTCCTGGAACCCTTTCAAATGCCACAGACAATTTGGCCCTCTCTGCTTTCCTGCGGACTCCATCCTCAAAAGCACTTGTTTTCGCTTTCGGCAGCCTCCGGAGCAAAAAAGACAAACGTCCAGCTTTTGCTGCCACAGCAAAGGTGCCAGCGGGGAAAAGTGATGCTGGTCCTCATTGCTTCCTGGAACCTCTTCAAATGCCCCAGACAATTTGGCCCTCTCTGCTTTCCTGCGGACTCCATCCTCAAAAGCACCTTTTTTCGCTTTCGGCAACCTCCAGAGCTAAAAAGACAAACGTCCAGCATTTGCTGCCACAGCAAAGGTGCCAGCGGGGAAAAGTGATGCTGGTTCTCACTGCCTCCCTGAACCTCTTCAAATGCCCCAGACAATTTGGCCCTCTCTGCTTTCCTGCGGACTCCATCCTCAAAAGCACCTGTTTTCGCTTTCGGCAGCCTCCGGAGCAAAAAAGACAAACGTCCAGCTTTTGCTGCCACAGCAAAGGTGCCAGCGGGGAAAAGTAATGCTGGTTCTCACTGCCTCCTGGAACCCTTTCAAATGCCACAGACAATTTGGCCCTCTCTGCTTTCCTGTGGACTCCATCCTCAAAAGCACCTGATTTCGCTTTCGGCAGCCTCCGGAGCAAAAAAGACAAACGTCCAGCTTTTGCTGCCACAGCAAAGTTGCCAGCAGAGAAAAATAATGCTGGTTCTCACTGCCTCCTGGAACCCTTTCAAATGCCACAGACAATTTGGCCCTCTCTGCTTTCCTGCAGACTCCATCCTATATAGCACCTTTTTTCGCTTTCGGCCACCTCCGGAGCAAAAAAGACAAACGTCCAGCTTTTGCTGCCACAGCAAAGGTGCCAGCGGGGAAAAGTAATGCTGGTTCTCACTGCCTCCTGGAACCCTTTCAAATGCCCCAGACAATTTGGCCCTCTCTGCTTTCCTGCGGACTCCATCCTCAAAAGCACCTGTTTTCGCTTTCGGCAGCCTCAGGAGCAAAAAAGACAAACGTCCAGCTTTTGCTGCCACAGCAAAGGTGCCAGCGGAAAAAACTAAGGCTGGTTCTCACTGCCTCCTGGAACCCTTTCAAATGCCACAGACAATTTGGCCCTCTCTGCTTTCCTGCGGACTCTATCCTCAAAAGCACCTTTTTTCACTTTCAGCGCCCTCCGGTGGTAAAAAGACAAACGTCCAGCTTTTGCTGCCACAGCAAAGGTGCCAGCGGGGAAAAGTGATGCTGGTTCTCACTGCCTCCTGGAACCTCTTCAAATGCCCCAGACAATTTGGCCCTTTCTGCTTTCCTGCGGACTCCATCCTCAAAAGCACCTGTTTTCGCTTTCGGCAGCCTCCGGAGCAAAAAAGACAAACGTCCAGCTTTTGCTGCCACAGCAAAGGTGCCAGCGGGGAAAAGTAATGCTGGTTCTCACTGCCTCCTGGAACCCTTTCAAATGCCCCAGACAATTTGGCCCTCTCTGCTTTCCTGCGGACTCCATCCTCAAAAGCACCTGTTTTCGCTTTCGGTAGCCTCCGGAGCAAAAAAGACAAACGTCCAGCTTTTGCTGCCACAGCAAAGGTGCCAGCGGAGAAAACTAAGGCTTGTTCCCACTGCCTCCTGGAACCCTTTCAAATGCCACAGACAATTTGGCGCTCTCTGCTTTCCTGCAGACTCTATCCTCAAAAGCACCTTTTTTCACTTTCGGCGCCCTCCGGTGGTAAAAAGACAAACGTCCAGCTTTTGCTGCCACAGCAAAGGTGCCAGTGGGGAAAAGTGATGCTGGTTCTCACTGCCTCCTGGAAGCCCTTCAAATGCCCCAGACAATTTGGCCCTCTCTGCTTTCCTGCGGACTCCATCCTCAAAAGCACCTGTTTTCGCTTTCGGCATCCTCCGGAGCAAAAAAGACAAACGTCCAGGTTTTGCTGCCACAGCAAAGGTGCCAGCGGGGAAAAGTGATGCTAATCCGCATTGCCTCCTGGAACCTCTTCAAATGCCCCTGACAATTTGGCCCTCTCTGCTTTCCTGCGGACTCCATCCTCAAAAGCACCTGTTTTCGCTTTCGGCAGCCTCCGGAGCAAAAAAGACAAACGTCCAGCTTTTGCTGCCACAGCAAAGGTGCCAGCGGGGAACAGTAATGCTGGTTCTCACTGCCTCCTGGAACCTCTTCAAATGCCCCAGACAATTTGGCCCTCTCTGCTTTCCTGCGGACTCCATCCTCAAAAGCACCTGTTTTCGCTTTCGGCAGCCTCCGGAGCAAAAAAGACAAACGTCCAGCTTTTGCTGCCACAGCAAAGGTGCCAGCAGGGAAAAGTAATGCTGGTTCTCACTGCCTCCTGGAACCCTTTCAAATGCCACAGACAATTTGGCCCTCACTGCTTTCCTGCGGACTCCATCCTCAAAAGCACCTGTTTTCGCTTTCGGCAACGTCAGGAGCAAAAAAGACAAACGTCCAGCTTTTGCTACCACAGCAAAGGTGCCAGCGGGGAAAAGTAATGCTGGTTCTCACTGCCTCCTGGAACCCTTTCAAATGGCCTAGACAATTTGGCCCTCTCTGCTTTCCTGCGGACTCCATCCTCAAAAGCACCTGTTTTCGCTTTCGGCATCCTCCGGAGCAAAAAAGACAAACGTCCAGCTTTTGCTGCCACAGCAAAGGTGCCAGCGGGGAACAGTAATGCTGGTTCTCACTGCCTCCTGGAACCTCTTCAAATGCCCCTGACAATTTGGCCCTCTCTGCTTTCCTGCGGACTCCATCCTCAAAAGCACCTGTTTTCGCTTTCGGCAGCCTCCGGAGCAAAAAAGACAAACGTCCAGCTTTTGCTGCCACAACAAAGGTGGCAGCGGGGAAAAGTGATGCTGGTCCTCACTGCCTCCTGGAACCCTTTCAAATGCCTCAGACAATTTGGCTCTCTCTGCTTTCCTGCGGACTCCATCCTCAAAAGCACTTGTTTTCGCTTTCGGCAGCCTCCGGAGCAAAAAAGACAAACGTCCAGCTTTTCCTGCCACAGCAAAGGTGCCAGCGGGGAAAAGTGATGCTGGTCCTCATTGCTTCCTGGAACCTCTTCAAATGCCCCAGACAATTTGGCCCTCTCTGCTTTCCTGCGGACTCCATCCTCAAAAGCACCTTTTTTCGCTTTCGGCAACCTCCAGAGCTAAAAAGACAAACGTCCAGCATTTGCTGCCACAGCAAAGGTGCCAGCGGGGAAAAGTGATGCTGGTTCTCACTGCCTCCCTGAACCTCTTCAAATGCCCCAGACAATTTGGCCCTCTCTGCTTTCCTGCGGACTCCATCCTCAAAAGCACCTGTTTTCGCTTTCGGCAGCCTCCGGAGCAAAAAAGACAAACGTCCAGCTTTTGCTGCCACAGCAAAGGTGCCAGCGGGGAAAAGTAATGCTGGTTCTCACTGCCTCCTGGAACCCTTTCAAATGCCACAGACAATTTGGCCCTCTCTGCTTTCCTGTGGACTCCATCCTCAAAAGCACCTGATTTCGCTTTCGGCAGCCTCCGGAGCAAAAAAGACAAACGTCCAGCTTTTGCTGCCACAGCAAAGTTGCCAGCAGAGAAAAATAATGCTGGTTCTCACTGCCTCCTGGAACCCTTTCAAATGCCACAGACAATTTGGCCCTCTCTGCTTTCCTGCAGACTCCATCCTATATAGCACCTTTTTTCGCTTTCGGCCACCTCCGAAGCAAAAAAGACAAACGTCCAGCTTTTGCTGCCACAGCAAAGGTGCCAGCGGGGAAAAGTAATGCTGGTTCTCACTGCCTCCTGGAACCCTTTCAAATGCCCCAGACAATTTGGCCCTCTCTGCTTTCCTGCGGACTCCATCCTCAAAAGCACCTGTTTTCGCTTTCGGCAGCCTCAGGAGCAAAAAAGACAAACGTCCAGCTTTTGCTGCCACAGCAAAGGTGCCAGCGGAAAAAACTAAGGCTGGTTCTCACTGCCTCCTGGAACCCTTTCAAATGCCACAGACAATTTGGCCCTCTCTGCTTTCCTGCGGACTCTATCCTCAAAAGCACCTTTTTTCACTTTCGGCGCCCTCCGGTGGTAAAAAGACAAACGTCCAGCTTTTGCTGCCACAGCAAAGGTGCCAGCGGGGAAAAGTGATGCTGGTTCTCACTGCCTCCTGGAACCTCTTCAAATGCCCCAGACAATTTGGCCCTTTCTGCTTTCCTGCGGACTCCATCCTTAAAAGCACCTGTTTTCGCTTTCGGCAGCCTCCGGAGCAAAAAAGACAAACGTCCAGCTTTTGCTGCCACAGCAAAGGTGCCAGCGGGGAAAAGTAATGCTGGTTCTCACTGCCTCCTGGAACCCTTTCAAATGCCACAGACAATTTGGCCCTCTCTGCTTTCCTGCGGACTCCATCCTATATAGCACCTTTTTTCGCTTTCGACAACCTCCGGAGCAAAAAAGACAAACGTCCAGCTTTTGCTGCCACAGCAAAGGTGCCAGCGGGGAAAAGTAATGCTGGTTCTCACTGCCTCCTGGAACCCTTTCAAATGCCCCAGACAATTTGGCCCTCTCTGCTTTCCTGCGGACTCCATCCTCAAAAGCACCTGTTTTCGCTTTCGGTAGCCTCCGGAGCAAAAAAGACAAACGTCCAGCTTTTGCTGCCACAGCAAAGGTGCCAGCGGAGAAAACTAAGGCTTGTTCCCACTGCCTCCTGGAACCCTTTCAAATGCCACAGACAATTTGGCGCTCTCTGCTTTCCTGCAGATTCTATCCTCAAAAGCACCTTTTTTCACTTTCGGCGCCCTCCGGTGGTAAAAAGACAAACGTCCAGCTTTTGCTGCCACAGCAAAGGTGCCAGTGGGGAAAAGTGATGCTGGTTCTCACTGCCTCCTGGAAGCCCTTCAAATGCCCCAGACAATTTGGCCCTCTCTGCTTTCCTGCGGACTCCATCCTCAAAAGCACCTGTTTTCGCTTTTGGCAGCCTCCGGAGCAAAAAAGACAAACGTCCAGCTTTTGCTGCCACAGCAAAGGTGCCAGCGGGGAAAAGTGATGCTAATCCGCATTGCCTCCTGGAACCTCTTCAAATGCCCCAGACAATTTGGCCCTCTCTGCTTTCCTGCGGACTCCATCCTCAAAAGCACCTGTTTTCGCTTTCGGCAGCCTCCGGAGCAAAAAAGACAAACGTCCAGCTTTTGCTGCCACAGCAAAGGTGCCAGCGGGGAAAAGTAATGCTGGTTCTCACTGCCTCCTGGAACCCTTTCAAATGCCACAGACAATTTGGCCCTCTCTGCTTTCCTGCAGACTCCATCCTATATAGCACCTTTTTTCGCTTTCGGCCACCTCCGGAGCAAAAAAGACAAACGTCCAGCTTTTGCTGCCACAGCAAAGGTGCCAGCGGGGAACAGTAATGCTGGTTCTCACTGCCTCCTGGAACCTCTTCAAATGCCCCAGACAATTTGGCCCTCTCTGCTTTCCTGCGGACTCCATCCTCAAAAGCACCTGTTTTCGCTTTCGGCATCCTCCGGAGCAAAAAAGACAAACGTCCAGCTTTTGCTGCCACAGCAAAGGTGCCAGCGGGGAACAGTAATGCTGGTTCTCACTGCCTCCTGGAACCTCTTCAAATGCCCCAGACAATTTGGCCCTCTCTGCTTTCCTGCGGACTCCATCCTCAAAAGCACCTGTTTTCGCTTTCGGCAGCCTCCGGAGCAAAAAAGACAAACGTCCAGCTTTTGCTGCCACAGCAAAGGTGCCAGCGGGGAAAAGTAATGCTGGTTCTCACTGCCTCCTGGAACCCTTTCAAATGCCACAGACAATTTGGCCCTCTCTGCTTTCCTGCGGACTCCATCCTCAAAAGCACCTGTTTTCGCTTTCGGCAACGTCAGGAGCAAAAAAGACAAACGTCCAGCTTTTGCTACCACAGCAAAGGTGCCAGCGGGGAAAAGTAATGCTGGTTCTCACTGCCTCCTGGAACCCTTTCAAATGGCCTAGACAATTTGGCCCTCTCTGCTTTCCTGCGGACTCCATCCTCAAAAGCACCTGTTTTAGCTTTCAGCAGCCTCCGGAGCAAAAAAGACAAACGTCCAGCTTTTGCTGCCACAGCAAAGGTGCCAGCGGGGAAAAGTAATGCTGGTTCTCACTGCCTCCTGGAACCCCTTCAAATGCCCCAGACAATTTGGCCCTCTCTGCTTTCCTGCGGACTCCATCCTCAAAAGCACCTGTTTTCGCTTTCGGAAGCCCCCAGAGCAAAAAAGACAAACGTCCAGCTTTTCCTGCCACAGCAAAGGTGCCAGCGGGGAAAAGTGATGCTGGTCCTCACTGCCTCCTGGAACCCTTTCAAATGCCACAGACAATTTGGCCCTCTCTGCTTTCCTGCGGACTCCATCCTCAAAAGCACTTGTTTTCGCTTTCGGCAGCCTCCGGAGCAAAAAAGACAAACGTCCAGCTTTTGCTGCCACAGCAAAGGTGCCAGCGGGGAAAAGTGATGCTGGTCCTCATTGCTTCCTGGAACCTCTTCAAATGCCTCAGACAATTTGGCCCTCTCTGCTTTCCTGCGGACTCCATCCTCAAAAGCACCTGTTTTCGCTTTCGGCAGCCTCCGGAGCAAAAAAGACAAACGTCCAGCTTTTGCTGCCACAGCAAAGGTGCCAGCGGGGAAAAGTAATGCTGGTTCTCACTGCCTCCTGGAACCCTTTCAAATGCCCCAGACAATTTGGCCCTCTCTGCTTTCCTGCGGACTCCATCCTCAAAAGCACCTGTTTTCGCTTTCGGCAGCCTCAGGAGCAAAAAAGACAAACGTCCAGCTTTTGCTGCCACAGCAAAGGTGCCAGCGGAAAAAACTAAGGCTGGTTCTCACTGCCTCCTGGAACCCTTTCAAATGCCACAGACAATTTGGCCCTCTCTGCTTTCCTGCGGACTCTATCCTCAAAAGCACCTTTTTTCACTTTCGGCGCCCTCCGGTGGTAAAAAGACAAACGTCCAGCTTTTGCTGCCACAGCAAAGGTGCCAGCGGGGAAAAGTGATGCTGGTTCTCACTGCCTCCTGGAACCTCTTCAAATGCCACAGACAATTTGGCCCTTTCTGCTTTCCTGAGTACTCCATCCTTAAAAGCACCTGTTTTCGCTTTCGGCAGCCTCCGGAGCAAAAAAGACAAACGTCCAGCTTTTGCTGCCACAGCAAAGGTGCCAGCGGGGAAAAGTAATGCTGGTTCTCACTGCCTCCTGGAACCCTTTCAAATGCCACAGACAATTTGGCCCTCTCTGCTTTCCTGCGGACTCCATCCTATATAGCACCTTTTTTAGCTTTCGACAACCTCCGGAGCAAAAAAGACAAACGTCCAGCTTTTGCTGCCACAGCAAAGGTGCCAGCGGGGAAAAGTAATGCTGGTTCTCACTGCCTCCTGGAACCCCTTCAAATGCCCCAGACAATTTGGCCCTCTCTGCTTTCCTGCGGACTCCATCCTCAAAAGCACCTGTTTTCGCTTTCGGTAGCCTCCGGAGCAAAAAAGACAAACGTCCAGCTTTTGCTGCCACAGCAAAGGTGCCAGCGGAGAAAACTAAGGCTTGTTCCCACTGCCTCCTGGAACCCTTTCAAATGCCACAGACAATTTGGCGCTCTCTGCTTTCCTGCAGACTCTATCCTCAAAAGCACCTTTTTTCACTTTCGGCGCCCTCCGGTGGTAAAAAGACAAACGTCCAGCTTTTGCTGCCACAGCAAAGGTGCCAGTGGGGAAAAGTGATGCTGGTTCTCACTGCCTCCTGGAAGCCCTTCAAATGCCCCAGACAATTTGGCCCTCTCTGCTTTCCTGCGGACTCCATCCTCAAAAGCACCTGTTTTCGCTTTCGGCAACCTCAGGAGCAAAAAAGACAAACGTCCAGGTTTTGCTGCCACAGCAAAGGTGCCAGCGGGGAAAAGTGATGCTAATCCGCATTGCCTCCTGAAACCTCTTCAAATGCCCCTGACAATTTGGCCCTCTCTGCTTTCTTGCGGACTCCATCCTCAAAAGCACCTGTTTTCGCTTTCGGCAGCCTCCGGAGCAAAAAAGACAAACGTCCAGCTTTTGCTGCCACAGCAAAGGTGCCAGCGGGGAAAAGTAATGCTGGTTCTCACTGCCTCCTGGAACCCTTTCAAATGCCACAGACAATTTGGCCCTCTCTGCTTTCCTGCAGACTCCATCCTTTATAGCACCTTTTTTCGCTTTCGGCCACCTCCGGAGCAAAAAAGACAAACGTCCAGCTTTTGCTGCCACAGCAAAGGTGCCAGCGGGGAACAGTAATGCTGGTTCTCACTGCCTCCTGGAACCTCTTCAAATGCCCCAGACAATTTGGCCCTCTCTGCTTTCCTGCGGACTCCATCCTCAAAAGCACCTGTTTTCGCTTTCGGCAACCTCCGGAGCAAAAAAGACAAACGTCCAGCTTTTGCTGCCACAGCAAAGGTGCCAGCGGAAAAAACTAAGGCTGGTTCTCACTGCCTCCTGGAACCCTTTCAAATGCCACAGACAATTTGGCCCTCTCTGCTTTCCTGCGGACTCTATCCTCAAAAGCACCTTTTTTCACTTTCGGCGCCCTCCGGTGGTAAAAAGACAAACGTCCAGCTTTTGCTGCCACAGCAAAGGTGCCAGCGGGGAAAAGTGATGCTGGTTCTCACTGCCTCCTGGAACCTCTTCAAATGCCCCAGACAATTTGGCCCTTTCTGCTTTCCTGCGGACTCCATCCTTAAAAGCACCTGTTTTCGCTTTCGGCAGCCTCCGGAGCAAAAAAGACAAACGTCCAGCTTTTGCTGCCACAGCAAAGGTGCCAGCGGGGAAAAGTAATGCTGGTTCTCACTGCCTCCTGGGACCCTTTCAAATGCCACAGACAATTTGGCCCTCTCTGCTTTCCTGCGGACTCCATCCTATATAGCACCTTTTTTCGCTTTCGACAACCTCCGGAGCAAAAAAGACAAACGTCCAGCTTTTGCTGCCACAGCAAAGGTGCCAGCGGGGAAAAGTAATGCTGGTTCTCACTGCCTCCTGGAACCCTTTCAAATGCCACAGACAATTTGGCCCTCTCTGCTTTCCTGCGGACTCCATCCTCAAAAGCACCTGTTTTCGCTTTCGGTAGCCTCCGGAGCAAAAAAGACAAACGTCCAGCTTTTGCTGCCACAGCAAAGGTGCCAGCGGAGAAAACTAAGGCTTGTTCCCACTGCCTCCTGGAACCCTTTCAAATGCCACAGACAATTTGGCGCTCTCTGCTTTCCTGCAGACTCTATCCTCAAAAGCACCTTTTTTCACTTTCGGCGCCCTCCGGTGGTAAAAAGACAAACGTCCAGCTTTTGCTGCCACAGCAAAGGTGCCAGTGGGGAAAAGTGATGCTGGTTCTCACTGCCTCCTGGAAGCCCTTCAAATGCCCCAGACAATTTGGCCCTCTCTGCTTTCCTGCGGACTCCATCCTCAAAAGCACCTGTTTTCGCTTTCGGCAACCTCAGGAGCAAAAAAGACAAACGTCCAGCTTTTGCTGCCACAGCAAAGGTGCCAGCGGGGAACAGTAATGCTGGTTCTCACTGCCTCCTGGAACCTCTTCAAATGCCCTTGACAATTTGGCCCTCTCTGCTTTCCTGCGGACTCCATCCTCAAAAGCACCTGTTTTCGCTTTCGGCATCCTCCGGAGCAAAAAAGACAAACGTCCAGCTTTTGCTGCCACAACAAAGGTGCCAGCGGGGAAAAGTAATGCTGGTTCTCACTGCCTCCTGGAACCCTTTCAAATGCCACAGACAATTTGGCCCTCTCTGCTTTCCTGCGGACTCCATCCTCAAAAGCACCTGTTTTCGCTTTCAGCAGCCTCCGGAGCAAAAAAGACAAACGTCCAGCTTTTGCTGCCACAGCAAAGGTGCCAGCGGGGAAAAGTAATGCTGGTTCTCACTGCCTCCTGGAACCCCTTCAAATGCCCCAGACAATTTGGCCCTCTCTGCTTTCCTGCGGACTCCATCCTCAAAAGCACCTGTTTTCGCTTTCGGCAACCTCAGGAGCAAAAAAGACAAACGTCCAGCTTTTGCTGCCACAGCAAAGGTACCAGCGGGGAAAAGTGATGCTACTCCGCATTGCCTCCTGGAACGTCTTCAAATGCCCCAGACAATTTGGCCCTCTCTGCTTTCCTGCGGACTCCATCCTCAAAAGCACCTGTTTTCGCTTTCGGCAGCCTCCGGAGCAAAAAAGACAAACGTCCAGCTTTTGCTGCCACAGCAAAGGTGCCAGCGGGGAAAAGTAATGCTGGTTCTCACTGCCTCCTGGAACCCTTTCAAATGCCACAGACAATTTGGCCCTCTCTGCTTTCCTGCGGACTCCGTCCTCAAAAGCACCTTTTTTCTCTTTCGGCGCCCTCCGGTGGTAAAAAGACAAACGTCCAGCTTTTGCTGCCACAGCAAAGGTGCCAGCGGGGAAAGGTGATGCTGGTTCTCACTGCCTCCTGGAACTCTTTCAAATGCCACAGACAATTTGGCCCTCTCTGCTTTCCTGCGGACTCCATCCTCAAAAGCACCTGTTTTCGCTTTCGGCAGCCCCCAGAGCAAAAAAGACAAACGTCCAGCTTTGGCTGCCACAGCAAAGGTGCCAGCGGGGAAAAGTGATGCTGGTCCTCACTGCCTCCTGGAACCCTTTCAAATGCCACAGACAATTTGGCCCTCTCTGCTTTCCTGCGGACTCCATCCTCAAAAGCACTTGTTTTCGCTTTCGGCAGCCTCCGGAGCAAAAAATACAAACGTCCAGGTTTTGCTGCCACAGCAAAGGTGCCAGCGGGGAAAAGTGATGCTGGTCCTCATTGCTTCCTGGAACCTCTTCAAATGCCCCAGACAATTTGGCCCTCTCTGCTTTCCTGCGGACTCCATCCTCAAAAGCACCTGTTTTCGCTTTCGGCAACCTCCAGAGCAAAAAAGACAAACGTCCAGCATTTGCTGCCACAGCAAAGGTGCCAGCGGGGAAAAGTGATGCTGGTTCTCACTGCCTCCTGGAACCTCTTCAAATGCCCCAGACAATTTGGCCCTCTCTGCTTTCCTGCGGACTCCATCCTCAAAAGCACCTGTTTTCGCTTTCGGCAGCCTCCGGAGCAAAAAAGACAAACGTCCAGCTTTTGCTGCCACAGCAAAGGTGCCAGCGGGGAAAAGTAATGCTGGTTCTCACTGCCTCCTGGAACCCCTTCAAATGCCACAGACAATTTGGCCCTCTCTGCTTTCCTGTGGACTCCATCCTCAAAAGCACCTGATTTCGCTTTCGGCAGCCTCCGGAGCAAAAAAGACAAACGTCCAGCTTTTGCTGCCACAGCAAAGTTGCCAGCAGAGAAAAATAATGCTGGTTCTCACTGCCTCCTGGAACCCTTTCAAATGCCACAGACAATTTGGCCCTCTCTGCTTTCCTGCAGACTCCATCCTATATAGCACCTTTTTTCGCTTTCGGCCACCTCCGAAGCAAAAAAGACAAACGTCCAGCTTTTGCTGCCACAGCAAAGGTGCCAGCGGGGAAAAGTAATGCTGGTTCTCACTGCCTCCTGGAACCCTTTCAAATGCCACAGACAATTTGGCCCTCTCTGCTTTCCTGCGGACTCCATCCTCAAAAGCACCTGTTTTCGCTTTCGGCAGCCTCAGGAGCAAAAAAGACAAACGTCCAGCTTTTGCTGCCACAGCAAAGGTGCGAGCGGAGAAAACTAAGGCTGGTTCTCACTGCCTCCTGGAACCCTTTCAAATGCCACAGACAATTTGGCCCTCTCTGCTTTCCTGCGGACTCCATCCTCAAAAGCACCTTTTTTCGCTTTCGGCCACCTCCGGAGCAAAAAAGACAAACGTCCAGCTTTTGCTGCCACAGCAAAGGTGCCAGCGGGAAAAAGTGATGCTGGTTCTCACTGTCTCCTGGAACCTCTTCAAATGCCCCAGACAATTTGGCCCTCTCTGCTTTCCTGCGGACTCCATCCTCAAAAGCACCTTTTTTCGCTTTCGGCAACCTCCGGAGCAAAAAAGACAAACGTCCAGCTTTTGCTGCCACAGTAAAGGTGCCAGCAGGGAAAAGTAATGCTGGTTCTCACTGCCTCCTGGAACCCTTTAAAATGCCCAGACAATTTGGCCCTCTCTGCTTTCCTGCGGACTCCGTCCTCAAAAGCACCTTTTTTCGCTTTCGGCAGCCTCCAGAGCAAAAAAGACAAACGTCCAGCTTTTGCTGCCACAGCAAAGGTGCGAGCGGAGAAAACTAATGCTGGTTCTCACTGCCTCCTGGAACCCTTTCAAATGCCACAGACAATTTGGCCCTCTCTGCTTTCCTGCGGACTCCATCCTCAAAATCACCTTTTTTCGCTTTCGGCAACCTCCGGAGCAAAAAAGACAAACGTCCAGCTTTTGCTGCCACAGTAAAGGTGCCAGCAGGGAAAAGTAATGCTGGTTCTCACTGCCTCCTGGAACCCTTTAAAATGCCACAGACAATTTGGCCCTCTCTGCTTTCCTGCGGACTACATCCTCAAAAGCACCTGTTTTCGCTTTCGGCAGCCTCCGGAGCAAAAAAGACAAACGTCCAGCTTTTGCTGCCACAGCAAAGGTGCCAGCGGGGAAAAGTAATGCTGGTCCTCATTGCCTCCTGGAACCTCTTCAAATGCCATAGACAATTTGGCCCTCTCTGCTTTCCTGCGGACTCCATCCTCAAAAGCACCTTTTTTCGCTTTCGGCCACCTCCGGAGCAAAAAAGACAAACGTCCAGCTTTTGCTGCCACAGTAAAGGTGCCAGCGGGAAAAAGTGATGCTGGTTCTCACTGTCTCCTGGAACCTCTTCAAATGCCCCAGACAATTTGGCCCTCTCTGCTTTCCTGCGGACTCCATCCTCAAAAGCACCTGTTTTCGCTTTCGGCAACCTCCGGAGCAAAAAAGACAAACGTCCAGCTTTTGCTGCCACAGCAAAGGTGCCAGCGGGGAAAAGTAATGCTGGTTCTCACTGCCTCCTGGAACCCTTTAAAATGCCCCAGACAATTTGGCCCTCTCTGCTTTCCTGCGGACTACATCCTCAAAAGCACCTTTTTTCGCTTTCGGCAGCCTCCAGAGCAAAAAAGACAAACGTCCAGCTTTTGCTGCCACAGCAAAGGTGCGAGCGGAGAAAACTAATGCTGGTTCTCACTGCCTCCTGGAACCCTTTCAAATGCCACAGACAATTTGGCCCTCTCTGCTTTCCTGCGGACTCCATCCTCAAAAGCACCTTTTTTCTCTTTCGGCAACCTCCGGAGCAAAAAAGACAAACGTCCAGCTTTTGCTGCCACAGCAAAGGTGCCAGCGCGGAAAAGTGATGCTGGTTCTCACTGCCTCCTGGAACCTCTTCAAATGCCACAGACAATTTGGCCCTCTCTGCTTTCCTACGGACTCCATCCTCAAAGCACCTGTTTTCGCTTTCGGCAGCCCACGGAGCAAAAAAGACAAACGTCCAGCTTTTGCTGCCACAGCAAAGGTGCCAGCGGGGAAAAGTGATGCTACTCCGCATTGCCTCCTGGAACCTCTTCAAATGCCATAGACAATTTGGCCCTCTCTGCTTTCCTGCGGACTCCATCCTCAAAAGCACCTTTTTTCGCTTTCGGCCACCTCCGGAGCAAAAAAGACAAACGTCCAGCTTTTGCTGCCACAGTAAAGGTGCCAGCGGGAAAAAGTGATGCTGGTTCTCACTGTCTCCTGGAACCTCTTCAAATGCCCCAGACAATTTGGCCCTCTCTGCTTTCCTGCGGACTCCATCCTCAAAAGCACCTTTTTTCGCTTTCGGCAACCTCCGGAGCAAAAAAGACAAACGTCCAGCTTTTGCTGCCACAGCAAAGGTGCCAGCGGGGAAAAGTAATGCTGGTTCTCACTGCCTCCTGGAACCCTTTCAAATGCCATAGACAATTTGGCCCTCTCTGGTTTCCTGCGGACTCCATCCTCAAAAGCACCTGTTTTCGCTTTCGGCGGTGTTTGGAGCAAAAAAGACAAACGTGCAGCTTTTGCTGCCACAGCAAAGGTGCCAGCGGGTAAAAGTAATGCTGGTTCTCACTGCCTCCTGGAACCCTTTCAAATGCCACAGACAATTTGGCACTCTCTGCTTTCCTGCGGACTCCATCCTCAAAAGCACCTTTTTTCGCTTTCGGCCACCTCCGGAGCAAAAAAGACAAACGTTCAGCTTTTGCTGCCACAGCAAAGGTGCCAGCGGGGAAAAGTGATGCTGGTTCTCACTGCCTCCTGGAACCTCTTCAAATGCCCCAGACAATTTGGCCCACTCTGCTTTCCTACGGACTCCATCCTCAAAGCACCTGTTTTCGCTTTCGGCAGCCCCCGGAGCAAAAAAGACAAACGTCCAGCTTTTGCTGCCACAGCAAAGGTGCCAGCGGGGAAAAGTGATGCTGGTCCTCACTGCCTCCTGGAACCCTTTCAAATGCCCCATACAATTTGGCCCTCTGTGCTTTCCTGTAGACTCCATCCTCAAAAGCACCTGTTTTCGCTTTCGGCAGCCTCAGGAGCAAAAGAGACAAACGTCCAGCTTTTGCTGCCACAGCAAAGGTGCCAGCAGAGAAAAATAATGCTGGTTCTCACTGCCTCCTGGAACCCTTTCAAATGCCACAGACAATTTGGCCCTCTCTGCTTTCCTGCGGACTCCATCCTCAAAAGCACCTGTTTTCGCTTTCGGCATCCTCCGGAGCAAAAAAGACAAACGTCCAGCTTTTGCTGCCACAGCAAAGGTGCCAGCAGGGAAAAGTAATGCTGGTTCTCACTGCCTCCTGGAACCCTTTCAAATGCCACAGACAATTTGGCCCTCTCTGCTTTACTGCGGACTCCATCCTCAAAATCACCTGTTTTCGCTTTCGGCCACCTCCGGAGCAAAAAAGACAAACGTCCAGCTTTTGCTGCCACAGCAAAGGTGCCAGCGGGGATAATAATTGCTGGTTCTCACTGCGTCGTGGAACCTCTTCAAATGCCCCAGACAATTTGGCCCTCTGTGCTTTCCTGCGGACTCCATCCTCAAAAGCACCTGTTTTCGCTTTCGGCAGCCTCCGGAGCAAAAAAGACAAACGTCCAGCTTTTGCTGCCACAGCAAAGGTGCCAGCGGGGAAAAGTAGTGCTGGTTCTCACTGCCTCCTGGAACCCTTTCAAATGCCACAGACAATTTGGCCCTCTCTGCTTTCCTGCGGACTCCATCCTCAAAAGCACCTTTTTTCGCTTTCAACCACCTCCGGAGCAAAAAAGACAAACGTCCAGCTTTTGCTGCCACAGCAAAGGTGCCAGCGGGAAAAAGTGATGCTGGTTCTCACTGTCTCCTGGAACCTCTTCAAATGCCCCAGACAATTTGGCCCTCTCTGCTTTCCTGCGGACTCCATCCTCAAAAGCACCTTTTTTCGCTTTCGGCAACCTCCGGAGCAAAAAAGAGAAACGTCCAGCTTTTGCTGCCACAGTAAAGGTGCCAGCAGGGAAAAGTAATGCTGGTTCTCACTGCCTCCTGGAACCCTTTAAAATGCCCCAGACAATTTGGCCCTCTCTGCTTTCCTGCGGACTACATCCTCAAAAGCACCTTTTTTCGCTTTCGGCAGCCTCCAGAGCAAAAAAGACAAACGTCCAGCTTTTGCTGCCACAGCAAAGGTGCCAGCGGTGAAAAGTAATGCTGGTTCTCACTGCCTCCTGGAACCCTTTCAAATGCCCCAGACAATTTTGCCCTCTCTGCTTTCCTGCGGACTCCATCCTCAAAAGCACCTGTTTTCGCTTTCGGTAGCCTCCGGAGCAAAAAAGACAAACGTGCAGCTTTTGCTGCCACAGCAAAGGTGCCAGCGGAGAAAACTAAGGCTTGTTCCCACTGCCTCCTGGAACCCTTTCAAATGCCACAGACAATTTGGCGCTCTCTGCTTTCCTGCAGACTCTATCCTCAAAAGCACCTTTTTTCACTTTCGGCGCCCTCCGGTGGTAAAAAGACAAACGTCCAGCTTTTGCTGCCACAGCAAAGGTGCCAGCGGGGAAAAGTGATGCTGGTCCTCATTGCCTCCTGGAACCTCTTCAAATGCCATAGACAATTTGGCCCTCTCTGCTTTCCTGCGGACTCCATCCTCAAAAGCACCTTTTTTCTCTTTCGGCAACCTCCGGAGCAAAAAAGACAAACGTCCAGCTTTTGCTGCCACAGCAAAGGTGCCAGCGCGGAAAAGTGATGCTGGTTCTCACTGCCTCCTGGAACCTCTTCAAATGCCACAGACAATTTGGCCCTCTCTGCTTTCCTACGGACTCCATCCTCAAAGCACCTGTTTTCGCTTTCGGCAGCCTCCGGAGCAAAAAAGACAAACGTCCAGCTTTTGCTGCCACAGCAAAGGTGCCAGCGGGGAAAAGTAATGCTGGTTCTCACTGCCTCCTGGAACCCTTTCAAATGCCATAGACAATTTGGCCCTCTCTGGTTTCCTGCGGACTCCATCCTCAAAAGCACCTGTTTTCGCTTTCGGCGGTGTTTGGAGCAAAAAAGACAAACGTCCAGCTTTTGCTGCCACAGCAAAGGTGCCAGCGGGGAAAAGTAATGCTGGTTCTCACTGCCTCCTGGAACCCTTTCAAATGCCACAGACAATTTGGCCCTCTCTGCTTTCCTGCGGACTCCATCCTCAAAAGCACCTTTTTTCGCTTTCGGCCACCTCCGGAGCAAAAAAGACAAACGTCCAGCTTTTGCTGCCACAGCAAAGGTGCCAGCGGGGATAATTAATGCTGGTTCTCACTGCCTCCTGGAACCTCTTCAAATGCCCCAGACAATTTGGCCCTCTCTGCTTTCCTGCGGACTCCATCCTCAAAAGCACCTGTTTTCGATTTCGGCAACCTCCGGAGCAAAAAAGACAAACGTCCAGCTTTTGCTGCCACAGCAAAGGTGCCAGCGGGGAAAAGTGATGCTGGTTCTCACTGCCTCCTGGAACTCTTTCAAATGCCACAGACAATTTGGCCCTCTCTGCTTTCCTGCGGACTCCATCCTCAAAAGCACCTGTTTTCGCTTTCGGCAGCCTCCGGAGCAAAAAAGACAAACGTCCAGCTTTTGCTGCCACAGCAAAGGTGCCAGCGGGGAAAAGTGATGCTGGTTCTCACTGCCTCCTGGAACCCTTTCAAATGCCACAGACAATTTGGCCCTCTCTGCTTTCCTGCGGACTCCATCCTCAAAAGCACCTGTTTTCGCTTTCGGCAGCCTCCGGAGCAAAAAAGACAAACGTCCAGCTTTTGCTGCCACAGCAAAGGTGCCAGCGGGGATAATTAATGCTGGTTCTCACTGCCTCCTGGAACCTCTTCAAATGCCCCAGACAATTTGGCCCTCTCTGCTTTCCTGCAGACTCCATCCTCAAAAGCACCTGTTTTCGCTTTCGGCAGCCTCCGGAGCAAAAAAGACAAACGTCCAGCTTTTGCTGCCACAGCAAAGGTGCCAGTGGGGAAAAGTGATGCTGGTCCTCATTGCCTCCTGGAACCTCTTCAAATGCCATAGACAATTTGGCCCTCTCTGCTTTCCTGCGGACTCCATCCTCAAAAGCACCTTTTTTCGCTTTCGGCAGCCTCCGGAGCAAAAAAGACAAACGTCCAGCTTTTGCTGCCACAGCAAAGGTGCCAGCGGGGATAATTAATGCTGGTTCTCACTGCCTCCTGGAACCTCTTCAAATGCCCCAGACAATTTGGCCCTCTCTGCTTTCCTGCAGACTCTATCCTCAAAAGCACCTTTTTTCACTTTCGGCGCCCTCCGGTGGTAAAAAGACAAACGTCCAGCTTTTGCTGCCACAGCAAAGGTGCCAGCGGGGAAAAGTGATGCTGGTCCTCATTGCCTCCTGGAACCTCTTCAAATGCCATAGACAATTTGGCCCTCTCTGCTTTCCTGCGGACTCCATCCTCAAAAGCACCTTTTTTCTCTTTCGGCAACCTCCGGAGCAAAAAAGACAAACGTCCAGCTTTTGCTGCCACAGCAAAGGTGCCAGCGCGGAAAAGTGATGCTGGTTCTCACTGCCTCCTGGAACCTCTTCAAATGCCACAGACAATTTGGCCCTCTCTGCTTTCCTACGGACTCCATCCTCAAAGCACCTGTTTTCGCTTTCGGCAGCCTCCGGAGCAAAAAAGACAAACGTCCAGCTTTTGCTGCCACAGCAAAGGTGCCAGCGGGGAAAAGTAATGCTGGTTCTCACTGCCTCCTGGAACCCTTTCAAATGCCATAGACAATTTGGCCCTCTCTGGTTTCCTGCGGACTCCATCCTCAAAAGCACCTGTTTTCGCTTTCGGCGGTGTTTGGAGCAAAAAAGACAAACGTCCAGCTTTTGCTGCCACAGCAAAGGTGCCAGCGGGGAAAAGTAATGCTGGTTCTCACTGCCTCCTGGAACCCTTTCAAATGCCACAGACAATTTGGCCCTCTCTGCTTTCCTGCGGACTCCATCCTCAAAAGCACCTTTTTTCGCTTTCGGCCACCTCCGGAGCAAAAAAGACAAACGTCCAGCTTTTGCTGCCACAGCAAAGGTGCCAGCGGGGATAATTAATGCTGGTTCTCACTGCCTCCTGGAACCTCTTCAAATGCCCCAGACAATTTGGCCCTCTCTGCTTTCCTGCGGACTCCATCCTCAAAAGCACCTGTTTTCGATTTCGGCAACCTCCGGAGCAAAAAAGACAAACGTCCAGCTTTTGCTGCCACAGCAAAGGTGCCAGCGGGGAAAAGTGATGCTGGTTCTCACTGCCTCCTGGAACTCTTTCAAATGCCACAGACAATTTGGCCCTCTCTGCTTTCCTGCGGACTCCATCCTCAAAAGCACCTGTTTTCGCTTTCGGCAGCCTCCGGAGCAAAAAAGACAAACGTCCAGCTTTTGCTGCCACAGCAAAGGTGCCAGCGGGGAAAAGTGATGCTGGTTCTCACTGCCTCCTGGAACCCTTTCAAATGCCACAGACAATTTGGCCCTCTCTGCTTTCCTGCGGACTCCATCCTCAAAAGCACCTGTTTTCGCTTTCGGCAGCCTCCGGAGCAAAAAAGACAAACGTCCAGCTTTTGCTGCCACAGCAAAGGTGCCAGCGGGGATAATTAATGCTGGTTCTCACTGCCTCCTGGAACCTCTTCAAATGCCCCAGACAATTTGGCCCTCTCTGCTTTCCTGCAGACTCCATCCTCAAAAGCACCTGTTTTCGCTTTCGGCAGCCTCCGGAGCAAAAAAGACAAACGTCCAGCTTTTGCTGCCACAGCAAAGGTGCCAGTGGGGAAAAGTGATGCTGGTCCTCATTGCCTCCTGGAACCTCTTCAAATGCCATAGACAATTTGGCCCTCTCTGCTTTCCTGCGGACTCCATCCTCAAAGCACCTGTTTTCGCTTTCGGCAGCCCCCGGAGCAAAAAAGAGAAACGTCCAGCTTTTGCTGCCACAGCAAAGGTGCCAGCGGGGAAAAGTAGTGCTGGTTCTCACTGCCTCCTGGAACCCTTTCAAATGCCACAGACAATTTGGCCCTCTCTGCTTTCCTGCGGACTCCATCCTCAAAAGCACCTGTTTTCGCTTTCGGCAACCTCCGGAGCAAAAAAGACAAACGTCCAGCTTTTGCTGCCACAGCAAAGGTGCCAGCGGGGAAAAGTAATGCTGGTTCTCACTGCCTCCTGGAACCTCTTCAAATGCCCCAGACAATTTGGCCCTCTCTGCTTTCCTGCGGACTCCATCCTCAAAAGCACCTGTTTTCGTTTTCGGCATCCTCCGGAGCAAAAATACAAACGTCCAGCTTTTGCTGCCACAGCAAAGGTGCGAGCGGAGAAAACTAAGGCTGGTTCTCACTGCCTCCTGGAACCCTTTCAAATGCCCCAGACAATTTGGCCCTCTCTGCTTTCCTGCGGACTCCATCCTCAAAAGCACCTGTTTTCGCTTTCGGCCACCTCCGGAGCAAAAAAGACAAACGTCCAGCTTTTGCTGCCACAGCAAAGGTGCCAGCGGGAAAAAGTGATGCTGGTTCTCACTGCCTCCTGGAACCTCTTCAAATGCCCCAGACAATTTGTCCCTCTCTGCTTTCCTGCGGACTCCATCCTCAAAAGCACCTTTTTTCGCTTTCGGCAACCTCCGGAGCAAAAAAGACAAACGTCCAGCTTTTGCTGCCACAGTAAAGGTGCCAGCAGGGAAAAGTAATGCTGGTTCTCACTGCCTCCTGGAACCCTTTAAAATGCCACAGACAATTTGGCCCTCTCTGCTTTCCTGCGGACTACATCCTCAAAAGCACCTTTTTTCGCTTTCGGCAGCCTCCAGAGCAAAAAAGACAAACGTCCAGCTTTTGCTGCCACAGCAAAGGTGCGAGCGGAGAAAACTAATGCTGGTTCTCACTGCCTCCTGGAACCCTTTCAAATGCCACAGACAATTTGGCCCTCTCTGCTTTCCTGCGGACTCCATCCTCAAAAGCACCTGTTTTCGCTTTCGGCAGCCTCAGGAGCAAAAAAGACAAACGTCCAGCTTTTGCTGCCACAGCAAAGGTGCCAGCGGGGATAATTAATGCTGGTTCTCACTGCCTCCTGGAACCTCTTCAAATGCCCCAGACAATTTGGCCCTCTCTGCTTTCCTGCGGACTCCATCCTCAAAAGCACCTGTTTTCGCTTTCGGCAGCCTCCGGAGCAAAAAAGACAAACGTCCAGCTTTTGCTGCCACAGCAAAGGTGCCAGTGGGGAAAAGTGATGCTGGTCCTCATTGCCTCCTGGAACCTCTTCAAATGCCATAGACAATTTGGCCCTCTCTGCTTTCCTGCGGACTCCATCCTCAAAGCACCTGTTTTCGCTTTCGGCAGCCCCCGGAGCAAAAAAGAGAAACGTCCAGCTTTTGCTGCCACAGCAAAGGTGCCAGCGGGGAAAAGTAGTGCTGGTTCTCACTGCCTCCTGGAACCCTTTCAAATGCCACAGACAATTTGGCCCTCTCTGCTTTCCTGCGGACTCCATCCTCAAAAGCACCTGTTTTCGCTTTCGGCAACCTCCGGAGCAAAAAAGACAAACGTCCAGCTTTTGCTGCCACAGCAAAGGTGCCAGCGGGGAAAAGTAATGCTGGTTCTCACTGCCTCCTGGAACCTCTTCAAATGCCCCAGATAATTTGGCCCTCTCTGCTTTCCTGCGGACTCCATCCTCAAAAGCACCTGTTTTCGTTTTCGGCATCCTCCGGAGCAAAAATACAAACGTCCAGCTTTTGCTGCCACAGCAAAGGTGCGAGCGGAGAAAACTAAGGCTGGTTCTCACTGCCTCCTGGAACCCTTTCAAATGCCCCAGACAATTTGGCCCTCTCTGCTTTCCTGCGGACTCCATCCTCAAAAGCACCTGTTTTCGCTTTCGGCCACCTCCGGAGCAAAAAAGACAAACGTCCAGCTTTTGCTGCCACAGCAAAGGTGCCAGCGGGAAAAAGTGATGCTGGTTCTCACTGCCTCCTGGAACCTCTTCAAATGCCCCAGACAATTTGTCCCTCTCTGCTTTCCTGCGGACTCCATCCTCAAAAGCACCTTTTTTCGCTTTCGGCAACCTCCGGAGCAAAAAAGACAAACGTCCAGCTTTTGCTGCCACAGTAAAGGTGCCAGCAGGGAAAAGTAATGCTGGTTCTCACTGCCTCCTGGAACCCTTTAAAATGCCACAGACAATTTGGCCCTCTCTGCTTTCCTGCGGACTACATCCTCAAAAGCACCTTTTTTCGCTTTCGGCAGCCTCCAGAGCAAAAAAAACAAACGTCCAGCTTTTGCTGCCACAGCAAAGGTGCGAGCGGAGAAAACTAATGCTGGTTCTCACTGCCTCCTGGAACCCTTTCAAATGCCACAGACAATTTGGCCCTCTCTGCTTTCCTGCGGACTCCATCCTCAAAAGCACCTGTTTTCGCTTTCGGCAACCTCCGGAGCAAAAAAGACAAACGTCCAGCTTTTGCTGCCACAGCAAAGGTGCCAGCGGGGAAAAGTGATGCTGGTCCTCACTGCCTCCTGGAACCTCTTCAAATGCCCCAGACAATTTGGCCCTCTCTGCTTTCCTGCGGACTCCATCCTCAAAAGCACCTGTTTTCGCTTTCGGCAGCCTCAGGAGCAAAAAAGACAAACGTCCAGCTTTTGCTGCCACAGCAAAGGTGCCAGCGGAAAAAAGTAATGCTGGTTCTCACTGCCTCCTGGAACCTCTTCAAATGCCCCAGACAATTTGGCCCTCTCTGCTTTCCTGCGGACTCCATCATCAAAAGCACCTGTTTTCGCTTTCGGCATCCTCCGGAGCAAAAAAGACAAACGTCCAGCTTTTGCTGCCACAGCAAAGGTGCCAGCGGGGAAAAGTAATGCTGGTTCTCACTGCCTCCTGGAACTCTTTCAAATGCCACAGACAATTTGGCCCTCTCTGCTTTCCTGCGGACTCCATCCTCAAAAGCACCTGTTTTCGTTTTCGGCAACCTCAGGAGCAAAAAAGACAAACGTCCAGCTTTTGCTGCCACAGCAAAGGTGCCAGCGGGGAAAAGTAATGCTGGTCCTCACTGCCTCCTGGAACCTCTTCAAATGCCCCAGACAATTTGGCCCTCTCTGCTTTCCTGCGGACTCCATTATCAAAAGCACCTGTTTTCGTTTTCGGCATCCTCCGGAGCAAAAAAACAAACGTCCAGCTTTTGCTGCCACAGCAAAGGTGCCAGCAGGGAAAAGTAATGCTGGTTCTCACTGCCTCCTGGAACTCTTTCAAATGCCACAGACAATTTGGCCCTCTCTGCTTTCCTGCGGACTCCATCCTCAAAAGCACCTTTTTTCTCTTTCGGCAACCTCCGGAGCAAAAAAGACAAACGTCCAGCTTTTGCTGCCACAGCAAAGGTGCCAGCGGGGAAAAGTGATGCTGGTTCTCACTGCCTCCTGGAACCTCTTCAAATGCCCCAGACAATTTGGCCCTCTCTGCTTTCCTACGGACTCCATCCTCAAAGAACCTGTTTTCGCTTTCGGCAGCCCACGGAGCAAAAAAGACAAACGTCCAGCTTTTGCTGCCACAGAAAAGGTGCCAGCGGGGAAAAGTAATGCTGGTCCTCACTGCCTCCTGGAACCCTTTCAAATGCCCCATACAATTTGGCCCTCTCTGCTTTCCTGCGGACTCCATCCTCAAAAGCACCTTTTTTCGCTTTCGGCAACCTCCGGAGCAAAAAAGACAAACGTCCAGCTTTTGCTGCCACAGCAAAGGTGCCAGCGGGGAAAAGTAATGCTGGTTCTCACTGCCTCCTGGAACCCTTTCAAATGCCATAGACAATTTGGCCCTCTCTGGTTTCCTGCGGACTCCATCCTCAAAAGCACCTATTTTCGCTTTCGGCGGTGTTTGGAGCAAAAAAGACAAACGTCCAGCTTTTGCTGCCACAGCAAAGGTGCCAGCGGGGAAAAGTAATGCTGGTTCTCACTGCCTCCTGGAACCCTTTCAAATGCCACAGACAATTTGGCCCTCTCTGCTTTCCTGCGGACTCCATCCTCAAAAGCACCTTTTTTCGCTTTCGGCCACCTCCGGAGCAAAAAAGACAAACGTCCAGCTTTTGCTGCCACAGCAAAGGTGCCAGCGGGGATAATTAATGCTGGTTCTCACTGCCTCCTGGAACCTCTTCAAATGCCCCAGACAATTTGGCCCTCTCTGCTTTCCTGCGGACTCCATCCTCAAAAGCACCTGTTTTCGATTTCGGCAACCTCCGGAGCAAAAAAGACAAACGTCCAGCTTTTGCTGCCACAGCAAAGGTGCCAGCGGGGAAAAGTGATGCTGGTTCTCACTGCCTCCTGGAACTCTTTCAAATGCCACAGACAATTTGGCCCTCTCTGCTTTCCTGCGGACTCCATCCTCAAAAGCACCTGTTTTCGCTTTCGGCAACCTCCGGAGCAAAAAAGACAAACGTCCAGCTTTTGCTGCCACAGCAAAGGTGCCAGCGGGGAAAAGTGATGCTGGTTCTCACTGCCTCCTGGAACCCTTTCAAATGCCACAGACAATTTGGCCCTCTCTGCTTTCCTGCGGACTCCATCCTCAAAAGCACCTGTTTTCGCTTTCGGCAGCCTCCGGAGCAAAAAAGACAAACGTCCAGCTTTTGCTGCCACAGCAAATGTGCCAGCGGGGATAATTAATGCTGGTTCTCACTGCCTCCTGGAACCTCTTCAAATGCCCCAGACAATTTGGCCCTCTCTGCTTTCCTGCGGACTCCATCCTCAAAAGCACCTGTTTTCGCTTTCGGCAGCCTCCGGAGCAAAAAAGACAAACGTCCAGCTTTTGCTGCCACAGCAAAGGTGCCAGTGGGGAAAAGTGATGCTGGTCCTCATTGCCTCCTGGAACCTCTTCAAATGCCATAGACAATTTGGCCCTCTCTGCTTTCCTGCGGACTCCATCCTCAAAAGCACCTTTTTTCTCTTTCGGCAACCTCCGGAGCAAAAAAGACAAACGTCCAGCTTTTGCTGCCACAGCAAAGGTGCCAGCGGGGAAAAGTGATGCTGGTTCTCACTGCCTCCTGGAACCTCTTCAAATGCCCCAGACAATTTGGCCCACTCTGCTTTCCTACGGACTCCATCCTCAAAGCACCTGTTTTCGCTTTCGGCAGCCCCCGGAGCAAAAAAGACAAACGTCCAGCTTTTGCTGCCACAGCAAAGGTGCCAGCGGGGAAAAGTGATGCTGGTCCTCACTGCCTCCTGGAACCCTTTCAAATGCCCCATACAATTTGGCCCTCTCTGCTTTCCTGTGGACTCCATCCTCAAAAGCACCTGTTTTCACTTTCGGCAGCCTCAGGAGCAAAAGAGACAAACGTCCAGCTTTTGCTGCCACAGCAAAGGTGCCAGCGGGGAAAAGTAATGCTGGTTCTCACTGCCTCCTGGAACCTCTTCAAATGCCCCAGACAATTTGGCCCTCTCTGCTTTCCTGCGGACTCCATCCTCAAAAGCACCTGTTTTCGCTTTCGGCATACTCCGGAGCAAAAAAGACAAACGTCCAGCTTTTGCTGCCACAGCAAAGGTGCCAGCGGGGAAAAGTAATGCTGGTTCTCACTGCCTCCTGGAACCCTTTCAAATGCCACAGACAATTTGGCCCTCTCTGCTTTACTGCGGACTCCATCCTCAAAATCACCTGTTTTCGCTTTCGGCCACCTCCGGAGCAAAAAAGACAAACGTCCAGCTTTTGCTGCCACAGCAAAGGTGCCAGCGGGGATAATAATTGCTGGTTCTCACTGCGTCGTGGAACCTCTTCAAATGCCCCAGACAATTTGTCCCTCTCTGCTTTCCTGCGTACTCCATTATCAAAAGCACCTGTTTTCGCTTTCGGCATCCTCCGGAGCAAAAAAGACAAACGTCCAGCTTTTGCTGCCACAGCAAAGGTGCCAGCGGGGAAAAGTAGTGCTGGTTCTCACTGCCTCCTGGAACCCTTTCAAATGCCACAGACAATTTGGCCCTCTCTGCTTTCCTGCGGACTCCATCCTCAAAAGCACCTGTTTTCGCTTTCGGCAACCTCCGGAGCAAAAAAGACAAACGTCCAGCTTTTGCTGCCACAGCAAAGGTGCCAGCGGGGAAAAGTAATGCTGGTTCTCACTGCCTCCTGGAACCTCTTCAAATGCCCCAGACAATTTGGCCCTCTCTGCTTTCCTGCGGACTCCATCCTCAAAAGCACCTGTTTTCGTTTTCGGCATCCTCCGGAGCAAAAATACAAACGTCCAGCTTTTGCTGCCACAGTAAAGGTGCCAGCAGGGAAAAGTAATGCTGGTTCTCACTGCCTCCTGGAACCCTTTAAAATGCCACAGACAATTTGGCCCGCTCTGCTTTCCTGCGGACTACATCCTCAAAAGCACCTTTTTTCGCTTTCGGCAGCCTCCAGAGCAAAAAAGACAAACGTCCAGCTTTTGCTGCCACAGCAAAGGTGCGAGCGGAGAAAACTAATGCTGGTTCTCACTGCCTCCTGGAACCCTTTCAAATGCCACAGACAATTTGGCCCTCTCTGCTTTCCTGCGGACTCCATCCTCAAAAGCACCTGTTTTCGCTTTCGGCCACCTCCGGAGCAAAAAAGACAAACGTCCAGCTTTTGCTGCCACAGCAAAGGTGCCAGCGGGAAAAAGTGATGCTGGTTCTCACTGCCTCCTGGAACCCTTTCAAATGCCACAGACAATTTGGCCCTCTCTGCTTTCCTGCGGACTCCATCCTCAAAAGCACCTGTTTTCGCTTTCGGCAACCTCCGGAGCAAAAAAGACAAACGTCCAGCTTTTGCTGCCACAGCAAAGGTGCCAGCGGGGAAAAGTAATGCTGGTTCTCACTGCCTCCTGGAACCTCTTCAAATGCCACAGACAATTTGGCCCTCTCTGCTTTCCTGCGGACTCCATCCTCAAAAGCACCTGTTTTCGCTTTCGGCAGCCTCCGGAGCAAAAAAGACAAACGTCCAGCTTTTGCTGCCACAGCAAAGGTGCCAGCGGGGATAATTAATGCTGGTTCTCACTGCCTCCTGGAACCTCTTCAAATGCCCCAGACAATTTGGCCCTCTCTGCTTTCCTGCGGACTCCATCCTCAAAAGCACCTGTTTTCGCTTTCGGCAGCCTCCGGAGCAAAAAAGACAAACGTCCAGCTTTTGCTGCCACAGCAAAGGTGCCAGTGGGGAAAAGTGATGCTGGTCCTCATTGCCTCCTGGAACCTCTTCAAATGCCATAGACAATTTGGCCCTCTCTGCTTTCCTGCGGACTCCATCCTCAAAGCACCTGTTTTCGCTTTCGGCAGCCCCCGGAGCAAAAAAGAGAAACGTCCAGCTTTTGCTGCCACAGCAAAGGTGCCAGCGGGGAAAAGTAGTGCTGGTTCTCACTGCCTCCTGGAACCCTTTCAAATGCCACAGACAATTTGGCCCTCTCTGCTTTCCTGCGGACTCCATCCTCAAAAGCACCTGTTTTCGCTTTCGGCAACCTCCGGAGCAAAAAAGACAAACGTCCAGCTTTTGCTGCCACAGCAAAGGTGCCAGCGGGGAAAAGTAATGCTGGTTCTCACTGCCTCCTGGAACCTCTTCAAATGCCCCAGACAATTTGGCCCTCTCTGCTTTCCTGCGGACTCCATCCTCAAAAGCACCTGTTTTCGTTTTCGGCATCCTCCGGAGCAAAAATACAAACGTCCAGCTTTTGCTGCCACAGCAAAGGTGCCAGCGGAGAAAACTAAGGCTGGTTCTCACTGCCTCCTGGAACCCTTTCAAATGCCCCAGACAATTTGGCCCTCTCTGCTTTCCTGCGGACTCCATCCTCAAAAGCACCTGTTTTCGCTTTCGGCCACCTCCGGAGCAAAAAAGACAAACGTCCAGCTTTTGCTGCCACAGCAAAGGTGCCAGCGGGAAAAAGTGATGCTGGTTCTCACTGCCTCCTGGAACCTCTTCAAATGCCCCAGACAATTTGTCCCTCTCTGCTTTCCTGCGGACTCCATCCTCAAAAGCACCTTTTTTCGCTTTCGGCAACCTCCGGAGCAAAAAAGACAAACGTCCAGCTTTTGCTGCCACAGTAAAGGTGCCAGCAGGGAAAAGTAATGCTGGTTCTCACTGCCTCCTGGAACCCTTTAAAATGCCACAGACAATTTGGCCCTCTCTGCTTTCCTGCGGACTACATCCTCAAAAGCACCTTTTTTCGCTTTCGGCAGCCTCCAGAGCAAAAAAAACAAACGTCCAGCTTTTGCTGCCACAGCAAAGGTGCGAGCGGAGAAAACTAATGCTGGTTCTCACTGCCTCCTGGAACCCTTTCAAATGCCACAGACAATTTGGCCCTCTCTGCTTTCCTGCGGACTCCATCCTCAAAAGCACCTGTTTTCGCTTTCGGCAACCTCCGGAGCAAAAAAGACAAACGTCCAGCTTTTGCTGCCACAGCAAAGGTGCCAGCGGGGAAAAGTGATGCTGGTCCTCACTGCCTCCTGGAACCTCTTCAAATGCCCCAGACAATTTGGCCCTCTCTGCTTTCCTGCGGACTCCATCCTCAAAAGCACCTGTTTTCGCTTTCGGCAGCCTCAGGAGCAAAAAAGACAAACGTCCAGCTTTTGCTGCCACAGCAAAGGTGCCAGCGGAAAAAAGTAATGCTGGTTCTCACTGCCTCCTGGAACCTCTTCAAATGCCCCAGACAATTTGGCCCTCTCTGCTTTCCTGCGGACTCCATCATCAAAAGCACCTGTTTTCGCTTTCGGCATCCTCCGGAGCAAAAAAGACAAACGTCCAGCTTTTGCTGCCACAGCAAAGGTGCCAGCGGGGAAAAGTAATGCTGGTTCTCACTGCCTCCTGGAACTCTTTCAAATGCCACAGACAATTTGGCCCTCTCTGCTTTCCTGCGGACTCCATCCTCAAAAGCACCTGTTTTCGTTTTCGGCAACCTCAGGAGCAAAAAAGACAAACGTCCAGCTTTTGCTGCCACAGCAAAGGTGCCAGCGGGGAAAAGTAATGCTGGTACTCACTGCCTCCTGGAACCTCTTCAAATGCCCCAGACAATTTGGCCCTCTCTGCTTTCCTGCGGACTCCATTATCAAAAGCACCTGTTTTCGTTTTCGGCATCCTCCGGAGCAAAAAAACAAACGTCCAGCTTTTGCTGCCACAGCAAAGGTGCCAGCAGGGAAAAGTAATGCTGGTTCTCACTGCCTCCTGGAACTCTTTCAAATGCCACAGACAATTTGGCCCTCTCTGCTTTCCTGCGGACTCCATCCTCAAAAGCACCTTTTTTCTCTTTCGGCAACCTCCGGAGCAAAAAAGACAAACGTCCAGCTTTTGCTGCCACAGCAAAGGTGCCAGCGGGGAAAAGTGATGCTGGTTCTCACTGCCTCCTGGAACCTCTTCAAATGCCCCAGACAATTTGGCCCTCTCTGCTTTCCTACGGACTCCATCCTCAAAGAACCTGTTTTCGCTTTCGGCAGCCCACGGAGCAAAAAAGACAAACGTCCAGCTTTTGCTGCCACAGAAAAGGTGCCAGCGGGGAAAAGTAATGCTGGTCCTCACTGCCTCCTGGAACCCTTTCAAATGCCCCATACAATTTGGCCCTCTCTGCTTTCCTGCGGACTCCATCCTCAAAAGCACCTTTTTTCGCTTTCGGCAACCTCCGGAGCAAAAAAGACAAACGTCCAGCTTTTGCTGCCACAGCAAAGGTGCCAGCGGGGAAAAGTAATGCTGGTTCTCACTGCCTCCTGGAACCCTTTCAAATGCCATAGACAATTTGGCCCTCTCTGGTTTCCTGCGGACTCCATCCTCAAAAGCACCTATTTTCGCTTTCGGCGGTGTTTGGAGTAAAAAAGACAAACGTCCAGCTTTTGCTGCCACAGCAAAGGTGCCAGCGGGGAAAAGTAATGCTGGTTCTCACTGCCTCCTGGAACCCTTTCAAATGCCACAGACAATTTGGCCCTCTCTGCTTTCCTGCGGACTCCATCCTCAAAAGCACCATTTTTCGCTTTCGGCCACCTCCGGAGCAAAAAAGACAAACGTCCAGCTTTTGCTGCCACAGCAAAGGTGCCAGCGGGGATAATTAATGCTGGTTCTCACTGCCTCCTGGAACCTCTTCAAATGCCCCAGACAATTTGGCCCTCTCTGCTTTCCTGCGGACTCCATCCTCAAAAGCACCTGTTTTCGCTTTCGGCAACCTCCGGAGCAAAAAAGACAAACGTCCAGCTTTTGCTGCCACAGCAAAGGTGCCAGCGGGGAAAAGTGATGCTGGTTCTCACTGCCTCCTGGAACTCTTTCAAATGCCACAGACAATTTGGCCCTCTCTGCTTTCCTGCGGACTCCATCCTCAAAAGCACCTGTTTTCGCTTTCGGCAGCCTCCGGAGCAAAAAAGACAAACGTCCAGCTTTTGCTGCCACAGCAAAGGTGCCAGCGGGGAAAAGTGATGCTGGTTCTCACTGCCTCCTGGAACCCTTTCAAATGCCACAGACAATTTGGCCCTCTCTGCTTTCCTGCGGACTCCATCCTCAAAAGCACCTGTTTTCGCTTTCGGCAGCCTCAGGAGCAAAAAAGACAAACGTCCAGCTTTTGCTGCCACAGCAAAGGTGCCAGCGGGGATAATTAATGCTGGTTCTCACTGCCTCCTGGAACCTCTTCAAATGCCCCAGACAATTTGGCCCTCTCTGCTTTCCTGCGGACTCCATCCTCAAAAGCACCTGTTTTCGCTTTCGGCAGCCTCCGGAGCAAAAAAGACAAACGTCCAGCTTTTGCTGCCACAGCAAAGGTGCCAGTGGGGAAAAGTGATGCTGGTCCTCATTGCCTCCTGGAACCTCTTCAAATGCCATAGACAATTTGGCCCTCTCTGCTTTCCTGCGGACTCCATCCTCAAAAGCACCTTTTTTCTCTTTCGGCAACCTCCGGAGCAAAAAAGACAAACGTCCAGCTTTTGCTGCCACAGCAAAGGTGCCAGCGGGGAAAAGTGATGCTGGTTCTCACTGCCTCCTGGAACCTCTTCAAATGCCCCAGACAATTTGGCCCACTCTGCTTTCCTACGGACTCCATCCTCAAAGCACCTGTTTTCGCTTTCGGCAGCCCCCGGAGCAAAAAAGACAAACGTCCAGCTTTTGCTGCCACAGCAAAGGTGCCAGCGGGGAAAAGTGATGCTGGTCCTCACTGCCTCCTGGAACCCTTTCAAATGCCCCATACAATTTGGCCCTCTCTGCTTTCCTGTGGACTCCATCCTCAAAAGCACCTGTTTTCGCTTTCGGCAGCCTCAGGAGCAAAAGAGACAAACGTCCAGCTTTTGCTGCCACAGCAAAGGTGCCAGCGGGGAAAAGTAATGCTGGTTCTCACTGCCTCCTGGAACCCTTTCAAATGCCACAGACAATTTGGCCCTCTCTGCTTTCCTGCGGACTCCATCCTCAAAAGCACCTGTTTTCGCTTTCGGCATACTCCGGAGCAAAAAAGACAAACGTCCAGCTTTTGCTGCCACAGCAAAGGTGCCAGCGGGGAAAAGTAATGCTGGTTCTCACTGCCTCCTGGAACCCTTTCAAATGCCACAGACAATTTGGCCCTCTCTGCTTTACTGCGGACTCCATCCTCAAAATCACCTGTTTTCGCTTTCGGCCACCTCCGGAGCAAAAAAGACAAACGTCCAGCTTTTGCTGCCACAGCAAAGGTGCCAGCGGGGATAATAATTGCTGGTTCTCACTGCGTCGTGGAACCTCTTCAAATGCCCCAGACAATTTGTCCCTCTCTGCTTTCCTGCGTACTCCATTATCAAAAGCACCTGTTTTCGCTTTCGGCATCCTCCGGAGCAAAAAAGACAAACGTCCAGCTTTTGCTGCCACAGCAAAGGTGCCAGCGGGGAAAAGTAGTGCTGGTTCTCACTGCCTCCTGGAACCCTTTCAAATGCCACAGACAATTTGGCCCTCTCTGCTTTCCTGCGGACTCCATCCTCAAAAGCACCTGTTTTCGCTTTCGGCAACCTCCGGAGCAAAAAAGACAAACGTCCAGCTTTTGCTGCCACAGCAAAGGTGCCAGCGGGGAAAAGTAATGCTGGTTCTCACTGCCTCCTGGAACCTCTTCAAATGCCCCAGACAATTTGGCCCTCTCTGCTTTCCTGCGGACTCCATCCTCAAAAGCACCTGTTTTCGTTTTCGGCATCCTCCGGAGCAAAAATACAAACGTCCAGCTTTTGCTGCCACAGTAAAGGTGCCAGCAGGGAAAAGTAATGCTGGTTCTCACTGCCTCCTGGAACCCTTTAAAATGCCACAGACAATTTGGCCCGCTCTGCTTTCCTGCGGACTACATCCTCAAAAGCACCTTTTTTCGCTTTCGGCAGCCTCCAGAGCAAAAAAGACAAACGTCCAGCTTTTGCTGCCACAGCAAAGGTGCGAGCGGAGAAAACTAATGCTGGTTCTCACTGCCTCCTGGAACCCTTTCAAATGCCACAGACAATTTGGCCCTCTCTGCTTTCCTGCGGACTCCATCCTCAAAAGCACCTGTTTTCGCTTTCGGCCACCTCCGGAGCAAAAAAGACAAACGTCCAGCTTTTGCTGCCACAGCAAAGGTGCCAGCGGGAAAAAGTGATGCTGGTTCTCACTGTCTCCTGGAACCTCTTCAAATGCCCCAGACAATTTGGCCCTCTCTGCTTTCCTGCGGACTCCATCCTCAAAAGCACCTGTTTTCGCTTTCGGCAACCTCCGGAGCAAAAAAGACAAACGTCCAGCTTTTGCTGCCACAGTAAAGGTGCCAGCAGGGAAAAGTAATGCTGGTTCTCACTGCCTCCTGGAACCCTTTAAAATGCCACAGACAATTTGGCCCTCTCTGCTTTCCTGCGGACTACATCCTCAAAAGCACCTTTTTTCGCTTTCGGCAGCCTCCAGAGCAAAAAAGACAAACGTCCAGCTTTTGCTGCCACAGCAAAGGTGCGAGCGGAGAAAACTAATGCTGGTTCTCACTGCCTCCTGGAACCCTTTCAAATGCCACAGACAATTTGGCCCTCTCTGCTTTCCTGCGGACTCCATCCTCAAAAGCACCTGTTTTCGCTTTCGGCAACCTCCGGAGCAAAAAAGACAAACGTCCAGCTTTTGCTGCCACAGCAAAGGTGCCAGCGGGGAAAAGTAATGCTGGTTCTCACTGCCTCCTGGAACCTCTTCAAATGCCACAGACAATTTGGCCCTCTCTGCTTTCCTGCGGACTCCATCCTCAAAAGCACCTGTTTTCGCTTTCGGCAACCTCAGGAGCAAAAAAGACAAACGTCCAGCTTTTGCTGCCACAGCAAAGGTGCCAGCGGGGAAAAGTAATGTTGGTTCTCACTGTCTCCTGGAACCTCTTCAAATGCCCCAGACAATTTGGCCCTCTCTGCTTTCCTGCGGACTCCATCCTCAAAAGCACCTGTTTTCTCTTTCGGCAGCCTCAGGAGCAAAAAAGACAAACGTCCAGCTTTTGCTGCCACAGCAAAGGTGCCAGCGGGGATAATTAATGCTGGTTCTCACTGCCTCCTGGAACCTCTTCAAATGCCCCAGACAATTTGGCCCTCTCTGCTTTCCTGCGGACTCCATCCTCAAAAGCACCTGTTTTCGATTTCGGCAACCTCCGGAGCAAAAAAGACAAACGTCCAGCTTTTGCTGCCACAGCAAAGGTGCCAGCGGGGAAAAGTGATGCTGGTTCTCACTGCCTCCTGGAACTCTTTCAAATGCCACAGACAATTTGGCCCTCTCTGCTTTCCTGCGGACTCCATCCTCAAAAGCACCTGTTTTCGCTTTCGGCAGCCTCCGGAGCAAAAAAGACAAACGTCCAGCTTTTGCTGCCACAGCAAAGGTGCCAGCGGGGAAAAGTGATGCTGGTTCTCACTGCCTCCTGGAACCCTTTCAAATGCCACAGACAATTTGTCCCTCTCTGCTTTCCTGCGTACTCCATTATCAAAAGCACCTGTTTTCGCTTTCGGCATCCTCCGGAGCAAAAAAGACAAACGTCCAGCTTTTGCTGCCACAGCAAAGGTGCCAGTGGGGATAATTAATGCTGGTTCTCACTGCCTCCTGGAACCTCTTCAAATGCCCCAGACAATTTGGCCCTCTCTGCTTTCCTGCGGACTCCATCCTCAAAAGCACCTGTTTTCGCTTTCGGCATCCTCCGGAGCAAAAAAGACAAACGTCCAGCTTTTGCTGCCACAGCAAAGGTGCCAGCGGGGAAAAGTAATGCTGGTTCTCACTGCCTCCTGGAACCCTTTCAAATGCCACAGACAATTTGGCCCTCTCTGCTTTACTGCGGACTCCATCCTCAAAATCACCTGTTTTCGCTTTCGGCCACCTCCGGAGCAAAAAAGACAAACGTCCAGCTTTTGCTGCCACAGCAAAGGTGCCAGCGGGGATAATAATTGCTGGTTCTCACTGCGTCGTGGAACCTCTTCAAATGCCACAGACAATTTGTCCCTCTCTGCTTTCCTGCGTACTCCATTATCAAAAGCACCTGTTTTCGCTTTCGGCATCCTCCGGAGCAAAAAAGACAAACGTCCAGCTTTTGCTGCCACAGCAAAGGTGCCAGCGGGGAAAAGTAGTGCTGGTTCTCACTGCCTCCTGGAACCCTTTCAAATGCCACAGACAATTTGGCCCTCTCTGCTTTCCTGCGGACTCCATCCTCAAAAGCACCTGTTTTCGCTTTCGGCAACCTCCGGAGCAAAAAAGACAAACGTCCAGCTTTTGCTGCCACAGCAAAGGTGCCAGCGGGGAAAAGTAATGCTGGTTCTCACTGCCTCCTGGAACCTCTTCAAATGCCCCAGACAATTTGGCCCTCTCTGCTTTCCTGCGGACTCCATCCTCAAAAGCACCTGTTTTCGTTTTCGGCATCCTCCGGAGCAAAAATACAAACGTCCAGCTTTTGCTGCAACAGTAAAGGTGCCAGCAGGGAAAAGTAATGCTGGTTCTCACTGCCTCCTGGAACCCTTTAAAATGCCACAGACAATTTGGCCCGCTCTGCTTTCCTGCGGACTACATCCTCAAAAGCACCTTTTTTCGCTTTCGGCAGCCTCCAGAGCAAAAAAGACAAACGTCCAGCTTTTGCTGCCACAGCAAAGGTGCGAGCGGAGAAAACTAATGCTGGTTCTCACTGCCTCCTGGAACCCTTTCAAATGCCACAGACAATTTGGCCCTCTCTGCTTTCCTGCGGACTCCATCCTCAAAAGCACCTGTTTTCGCTTTCGGCCACCTCCGGAGCAAAAAAGACAAACGTCCAGCTTTTGCTGCCACAGCAAAGGTGCCAGCGGGAAAAAGTGATGCTGGTTCTCACTGCCTCCTGGAACCTCTTCAAATGCCCCAGACAATTTGTCCCTCTCTGCTTTCCTGCGGACTCCATCCTCAAAAGCACCTTTTTTCGCTTTCGGCAACCTCCGGAGCAAAAAAGACAAACGTCCAGCTTTTGCTGCCACAGTAAAGGTGCCAGCAGGGAAAAGTAATGCTGGTTCTCACTGCCTCCTGGAACCTCTTCAAATGCCACAGACAATTTGGCCCTCTCTGCTTTCCTGCGGACTCCATCCTCAAAAGCACCTGTTTTCGCTTTCGGCAACCTCAGGAGCAAAAAAGACAAACGTCCAGCTTTTGCTGCCACAGCAAAGGTGCCAGCGGGGAAAAGTAATGTTGGTTCTCACTGTCTCCTGGAACCTCTTCAAATGCCCCAGACAATTTGGCCCTCTCTGCTTTCCTGCGGACTCCATCCTCAAAAGCACCTGTTTTCGCTTTCGGCAGCCTCAGGAGCAAAAAAGACAAACGTCCAGCTTTTGCTGCCACAGCAAAGGTGCCAGCGGAAAAAAGTAATGCTGGTTCTCACTGCCTCCTGGAACCTCTTCAAATGCCCCAGACAATTTGGCCCTCTCTGCTTTCCTGCGGACTCCATCCTCAAAAGCACCTGTTTTCGCTTTCGGCATCCTCCGGAGCAAAAAAGACAAACGTCCAGCTTTTGCTGCCACAGCAAAGGTGCCAGCGGGGAAAAGTAATGCTGGTTCTCACTGCCTCCTGGAACTCTTTCAAATGCCACAGACAATTTGGCCCTCTCTGCTTTCCTGCGGACTCCATCCTCAAAAGCACCTGTTTTCGTTTTCGGCAACCTCAGGAGCAAAAAAGACAAACGTCCAGCTTTTGCTGCCACAGCAAAGGTGCCAGCGGGGAAAAGTAATGCTGGTACTCACTGCCTCCTGGAACCTCTTCAAATGCCCCAGACGATTTGGCCCTCTCTGCTTTCCTGTGGACACCATTATCAAAAGCACCTGTTTTCGTTTTCGGCATCCTCCGGAGCAAAAAAACAAACGTCCAGCTTTTGCTGCCACAGCAAAGGTGCCAGCAGGGAAAAGTAATGCTGGTTCTCACTGCCTCCTGGAACTCTTTCAAATGCCACAGACAATTTGGCCCTCTCTGCTTTCCTGCGGACTCCATCCTCAAAAGCACCTGTTTTCACTTTCGGCAGCCCCCAGAGCAAAAAAGACAAACGTCCAGCTTTTGCTGCCACAGCAAAGGTGCCAGCGGGGATAATAATTGCTGGTTCTCACTGCGTCGTGGAACCTCTTCAAATGCCCCAGACAATTTGTCCCTCTCTGCTTTCCTGCGTACTCCATTATCAAAAGCACCTGTTTTCGCTTTCGGCATCCTCCGGAGCAAAAAAGACAAACGTCCAGCTTTTGCTGCCACAGCAAAGGTGCCAGCGGGGAAAAGTAGTGCTGGTTCTCACTGCCTCCTGGAACCCTTTCAAATGCCACAGACAATTTGGCCCTCTCTGCTTTCCTGCGGACTCCATCCTCAAAAGCACCTGTTTTCGCTTTCGGCAACCTCCGGAGCAAAAAAGACAAACGTCCAGCTTTTGCTGCCACAGCAAAGGTGCCAGCGGGGAAAAGTAATGCTGGTTCTCACTGCCTCCTGGAACCTCTTCAAATGCCCCAGACAATTTGGCCCTCTCTGCTTTCCTGCGGACTCCATCCTCAAAAGCACCTGTTTTCGTTTTCGGCAATCTCCGGAGCAAAAATACAAACGTCCAGCTTTTGCTGCCACAGTAAAGGTGCCAGCAGGGAAAAGTAATGCTGGTTCTCACTGCCTCCTGGAACCCTTTAAAATGCCACAGACAATTTTGCCCGCTCTGCTTTCCTGCGGACTCCATCCTCAAAAGCACCTTTTTTCGCTTTCGGCAGCCTCCAGAGCAAAAAAGACAAACGTCCAGCTTTTGCTGCCACAGCAAAGGTGCGAGCGGAGAAAACTAAGGCTGGTTCTCACTGCCTCCTGGAACCCTTTCAAATGCCACAGACAATTTGGCCCTCTCTGCTTTCCTGCGGACTCCATCCTCAAAAGCACCTTTTTTCGATTTCGGCCACCTCCGGAGCAAAAAAGACAAACGTCCAGCTTTTGCTGCCACAGCAAAGGTGCCAGCGGGAAAAAGTGATGCTGGTTCTCACTGCCTCCTGGAACCTCTTCAAATGCCCCAGACAATTTGGCCCTCTCTGCTTTCCTGCGGACTCCATCCTCAAAAGCACCTCTTTTCGCTTTCGGCAACCTCCGGAGCAAAAAAGACAAACGTCCAGCTTTTGCTGCCACAGTAAAGGTGCCAGCAGGGAAAAGTAATGCTGGTTCTCACTGCCTCCTGGAACCCTTTAAAATGCCACAGACAATTTGGCCCTCTCTGCTTTCCTGCGGACTACATCCTCAAAAGCACCTGTTTTCGCTTTCGGCAACCTCCGGAGCAAAAAAGACAAACGTCCAGCTTTTGCTGCCACAGCAAAGGTGCCAGCGGGGAAAAGTAATGTTGGTTCTCACTGTCTCCTGGAACCTCTTCAAATGCCCCAGACAATTTGGCCCTCTCTGCTTTCCTGCGGACTCCATCCTCAAAAGCACCTGTTTTCGCTTTCGGCAGCCTCCGGAGCAAAAAAGACAAACGTCCAGCTTTTGCTGCCACAGCAAAGGTGCCAGCGGGGAAAAGTAATGTTGGTTCTCACTGTCTCCTGGAACCTCTTCAAATGCCCCAGACAATTTGGCCCTCTCTGCTTTCCTGCGGACTCCATCCTCAAAAGCACCTGTTTTCGCTTTCGGCAGCCTCAGGAGCAAAAAAGACAAACGTCCAGCTTTTGCTGCCACAGCAAAGGTGCCAGCGGAAAAAAGTAATGCTGGTTCTCACTGCCTCCTGGAACCTCTTCAAATGCCCCAGACAATTTGGCCCTCTCTGCTTTCCTGCGGACTCCATCCTCAAAAGCACCTGTTTTCGCTTTCGGCATCCTCCGGAGCAAAAAAGACAAACGTCCAGCTTTTGCTGCCACAGCAAAGGTGCCAGCGGGGAAAAGTAATGCTGGTTCTCACTGCCTCCTGGAACTCTTTCAAATGCCACAGACAATTTGGCCCTCTCTGCTTTCCTGCGGACTCCATCCTCAAAAGCACCTGTTTTCGTTTTCGGCAACCTCAGGAGCAAAAAAGACAAACGTCCAGCTTTTGCTGCCACAGCAAAGGTGCCAGCGGGGAAAAGTAATGCTGGTTCTCACTGCCTCCTGGAACCTCTTCAAATGCCCCAGACGATTTGGCCCTCTCTGCTTTCCTGCGGACTCCATTATCAAAAGCACCTGTTTTCGTTTTCGGCATCCTCCGGAGCAAAAAACAAACGTCCAGCTTTTGCTGCCACAGCAAAGGTGCCAGCAGGGAAAAGTAATGCTGGTTCTCACTGCCTCCTGGAACTCTTTCAAATGCCACAGACAATTTGGCCCTCTCTGCTTTCCTGCGGACTCCATCCTCAAAAGCACCTGTTTTCACTTTCGGCAGCCCCCAGAGCAAAAAAGACAAACGTCCAGCTTTTGCTGCCACAGCAAAGGTGCCAGCGGGGAAAAGTGATGCTGGTCCTCATTGCCTCCTGGAACCTCTTCAAATGCCATAGACAATTTGGCCCTCTCTGCTTTCCTGCGGACTCCATCCTCAAAAGCACCTTTTTTCTCTTTCGGCACCCCCGGAGCAAAAAAGACAAACGTCCAGCTTTTGCTGCCACAGCAAAGGTGCCAGCGGGGAAAAGTGATGCTGGTCCTCACTGCCTCCTGGAACCCTTTCAAATGCCCCATACAATTTGGCCCTCTCTGCTTTCCTGTGGACTCCATCCTCAAAAGCACCTGTTTTCACTTTCGGCAGCCTCAGGAGCAAAAGAGACAAACGTCCAGCTTTTGCTGCCACAGCAAAGGTGCCAGCGGGGAAAAGTAATGCTGGTTCTCACTGCCTCCTGGAACCTCTTCAAATGCCCCAGACAATTTGGCCCTCTCTGCTTTCCTGCGGACTCCATCCTCAAAAGCACCTGTTTTCGCTTTCGGCATACTCCGGAGCAAAAAAGACAAACGTCCAGCTTTTGCTGCCACAGCAAAGGTGCCAGCGGGGAAAAGTAATGCTGGTTCTCACTGCCTCCTGGAACCCTTTCAAATGCCACAGACAATTTGGCCCTCTCTGCTTTACTGCGGACTCCATCCTCAAAATCACCTGTTTTCGCTTTCGGCCACCTCCGGAGCAAAAAAGACAAACGTCCAGCTTTTGCTGCCACAGCAAAGGTGCCAGCGGGGATAATAATTGCTGGTTCTCACTGCGTCGTGGAACCTCTTCAAATGCCCCAGACAATTTGTCCCTCTCTGCTTTCCTGCGTACTCCATTATCAAAAGCACCTGTTTTCGCTTTCGGCATCCTCCGGAGCAAAAAAGACAAACGTCCAGCTTTTGCTGCCACAGCAAAGGTGCCAGCGGGGAAAAGTAGTGCTGGTTCTCACTGCCTCCTGGAACCCTTTCAAATGCCACAGACAATTTGGCCCTCTCTGCTTTCCTGCGGACTCCATCCTCAAAAGCACCTGTTTTCGCTTTCGGCAACCTCCGGAGCAAAAAAGACAAACGTCCAGCTTTTGCTGCCACAGCAAAGGTGCCAGCGGGGAAAAGTAATGCTGGTTCTCACTGCCTCCTGGAACCTCTTCAAATGCCCCAGACAATTTGGCCCTCTCTGCTTTCCTGCGGACTCCATCCTCAAAAGCACCTGTTTTCGTTTTCGGCATCCTCCGGAGCAAAAATACAAACGTCCAGCTTTTGCTGCCACAGTAAAGGTGCCAGCAGGGAAAAGTAATGCTGGTTCTCACTGCCTCCTGGAACCCTTTAAAATGCCACAGACAATTTGGCCCGCTCTGCTTTCCTGCGGACTACATCCTCAAAAGCACCTTTTTTCGCTTTCGGCAGCCTCCAGAGCAAAAAAGACAAACGTCCAGCTTTTGCTGCCACAGCAAAGGTGCGAGCGGAGAAAACTAATGCTGGTTCTCACTGCCTCCTGGAACCCTTTCAAATGCCACAGACAATTTGGCCCTCTCTGCTTTCCTGCGGACTCCATCCTCAAAAGCACCTGTTTTCGCTTTCGGCCACCTCCGGAGCAAAAAAGACAAACGTCCAGCTTTTGCTGCCACAGCAAAGGTGCCAGCGGGAAAAAGTGATGCTGGTTCTCACTGCCTCCTGGAACCCTTTCAAATGCCACAGACAATTTGGCCCTCTCTGCTTTCCTGCGGACTCCATCCTCAAAAGCACCTGTTTTCGCTTTCGGCAACCTCCGGAGCAAAAAAGACAAACGTCCAGCTTTTGCTGCCACAGCAAAGGTGCCAGCGGGGAAAAGTAATGCTGGTTCTCACTGCCTCCTGGAACCTCTTCAAATGCCACAGACAATTTGGCCCTCTCTGCTTTCCTGCGGACTCCATCCTCAAAAGCACCTGTTTTCGCTTTCGGCAGCCTCCGGAGCAAAAAAGACAAACGTCCAGCTTTTGCTGCCACAGCAAAGGTGCCAGCGGGGATAATTAATGCTGGTTCTCACTGCCTCCTGGAACCTCTTCAAATGCCCCAGACAATTTGGCCCTCTCTGCTTTCCTGCGGACTCCATCCTCAAAAGCACCTGTTTTCGCTTTCGGCAGCCTCCGGAGCAAAAAAGACAAACGTCCAGCTTTTGCTGCCACAGCAAAGGTGCCAGTGGGGAAAAGTGATGCTGGTCCTCATTGCCTCCTGGAACCTCTTCAAATGCCATAGACAATTTGGCCCTCTCTGCTTTCCTGCGGACTCCATCCTCAAAGCACCTGTTTTCGCTTTCGGCAGCCCCCGGAGCAAAAAAGAGAAACGTCCAGCTTTTGCTGCCACAGCAAAGGTGCCAGCGGGGAAAAGTAGTGCTGGTTCTCACTGCCTCCTGGAACCCTTTCAAATGCCACAGACAATTTGGCCCTCTCTGCTTTCCTGCGGACTCCATCCTCAAAAGCACCTGTTTTCGCTTTCGGCAACCTCCGGAGCAAAAAAGACAAACGTCCAGCTTTTGCTGCCACAGCAAAGGTGCCAGCGGGGAAAAGTAATGCTGGTTCTCACTGCCTCCTGGAACCTCTTCAAATGCCCCAGACAATTTGGCCCTCTCTGCTTTCCTGCGGACTCCATCCTCAAAAGCACCTGTTTTCGTTTTCGGCATCCTCCGGAGCAAAAATACAAACGTCCAGCTTTTGCTGCCACAGCAAAGGTGCCAGCGGAGAAAACTAAGGCTGGTTCTCACTGCCTCCTGGAACCCTTTCAAATGCCCCAGACAATTTGGCCCTCTCTGCTTTCCTGCGGACTCCATCCTCAAAAGCACCTGTTTTCGCTTTCGGCCACCTCCGGAGCAAAAAAGACAAACGTCCAGCTTTTGCTGCCACAGCAAAGGTGCCAGCGGGAAAAAGTGATGCTGGTTCTCACTGCCTCCTGGAACCTCTTCAAATGCCCCAGACAATTTGTCCCTCTCTGCTTTCCTGCGGACTCCATCCTCAAAAGCACCTTTTTTCGCTTTCGGCAACCTCCGGAGCAAAAAAGACAAACGTCCAGCTTTTGCTGCCACAGTAAAGGTGCCAGCAGGGAAAAGTAATGCTGGTTCTCACTGCCTCCTGGAACCCTTTAAAATGCCACAGACAATTTGGCCCTCTCTGCTTTCCTGCGGACTACATCCTCAAAAGCACCTTTTTTCGCTTTCGGCAGCCTCCAGAGCAAAAAAAACAAACGTCCAGCTTTTGCTGCCACAGCAAAGGTGCGAGCGGAGAAAACTAATGCTGGTTCTCACTGCCTCCTGGAACCCTTTCAAATGCCACAGACAATTTGGCCCTCTCTGCTTTCCTGCGGACTCCATCCTCAAAAGCACCTGTTTTCGCTTTCGGCAACCTCCGGAGCAAAAAAGACAAACGTCCAGCTTTTGCTGCCACAGCAAAGGTGCCAGCGGGGAAAAGTGATGCTGGTCCTCACTGCCTCCTGGAACCTCTTCAAATGCCCCAGACAATTTGGCCCTCTCTGCTTTCCTGCGGACTCCATCCTCAAAAGCACCTGTTTTCGCTTTCGGCAGCCTCAGGAGCAAAAAAGACAAACGTCCAGCTTTTGCTGCCACAGCAAAGGTGCCAGCGGAAAAAAGTAATGCTGGTTCTCACTGCCTCCTGGAACCTCTTCAAATGCCCCAGACAATTTGGCCCTCTCTGCTTTCCTGCGGACTCCATCATCAAAAGCACCTGTTTTCGCTTTCGGCATCCTCCGGAGCAAAAAAGACAAACGTCCAGCTTTTGCTGCCACAGCAAAGGTGCCAGCGGGGAAAAGTAATGCTGGTTCTCACTGCCTCCTGGAACTCTTTCAAATGCCACAGACAATTTGGCCCTCTCTGCTTTCCTGCGGACTCCATCCTCAAAAGCACCTGTTTTCGTTTTCGGCAACCTCAGGAGCAAAAAAGACAAACGTCCAGCTTTTGCTGCCACAGCAAAGGTGCCAGCGGGGAAAAGTAATGCTGGTACTCACTGCCTCCTGGAACCTCTTCAAATGCCCCAGACAATTTGGCCCTCTCTGCTTTCCTGCGGACTCCATTATCAAAAGCACCTGTTTTCGTTTTCGGCATCCTCCGGAGCAAAAAAACAAACGTCCAGCTTTTGCTGCCACAGCAAAGGTGCCAGCAGGGAAAAGTAATGCTGGTTCTCACTGCCTCCTGGAACTCTTTCAAATGCCACAGACAATTTGGCCCTCTCTGCTTTCCTGCGGACTCCATCCTCAAAAGCACCTTTTTTCTCTTTCGGCAACCTCCGGAGCAAAAAAGACAAACGTCCAGCTTTTGCTGCCACAGCAAAGGTGCCAGCGGGGAAAAGTGATGCTGGTTCTCACTGCCTCCTGGAACCTCTTCAAATGCCCCAGACAATTTGGCCCTCTCTGCTTTCCTACGGACTCCATCCTCAAAGAACCTGTTTTCGCTTTCGGCAGCCCACGGAGCAAAAAAGACAAACGTCCAGCTTTTGCTGCCACAGAAAAGGTGCCAGCGGGGAAAAGTAATGCTGGTCCTCACTGCCTCCTGGAACCCTTTCAAATGCCCCATACAATTTGGCCCTCTCTGCTTTCCTGCGGACTCCATCCTCAAAAGCACCTTTTTTCGCTTTCGGCAACCTCCGGAGCAAAAAAGACAAACGTCCAGCTTTTGCTGCCACAGCAAAGGTGCCAGCGGGGAAAAGTAATGCTGGTTCTCACTGCCTCCTGGAACCCTTTCAAATGCCATAGACAATTTGGCCCTCTCTGGTTTCCTGCGGACTCCATCCTCAAAAGCACCTATTTTCGCTTTCGGCGGTGTTTGGAGTAAAAAAGACAAACGTCCAGCTTTTGCTGCCACAGCAAAGGTGCCAGCGGGGAAAAGTAATGCTGGTTCTCACTGCCTCCTGGAACCCTTTCAAATGCCACAGACAATTTGGCCCTCTCTGCTTTCCTGCGGACTCCATCCTCAAAAGCACCATTTTTCGCTTTCGGCCACCTCCGGAGCAAAAAAGACAAACGTCCAGCTTTTGCTGCCACAGCAAAGGTGCCAGCGGGGATAATTAATGCTGGTTCTCACTGCCTCCTGGAACCTCTTCAAATGCCCCAGACAATTTGGCCCTCTCTGCTTTCCTGCGGACTCCATCCTCAAAAGCACCTGTTTTCGCTTTCGGCAACCTCCGGAGCAAAAAAGACAAACGTCCAGCTTTTGCTGCCACAGCAAAGGTGCCAGCGGGGAAAAGTGATGCTGGTTCTCACTGCCTCCTGGAACTCTTTCAAATGCCACAGACAATTTGGCCCTCTCTGCTTTCCTGCGGACTCCATCCTCAAAAGCACCTGTTTTCGCTTTCGGCAGCCTCCGGAGCAAAAAAGACAAACGTCCAGCTTTTGCTGCCACAGCAAAGGTGCCAGCGGGGAAAAGTGATGCTGGTTCTCACTGCCTCCTGGAACCCTTTCAAATGCCACAGACAATTTGGCCCTCTCTGCTTTCCTGCGGACTCCATCCTCAAAAGCACCTGTTTTCGCTTTCGGCAGCCTCAGGAGCAAAAAAGACAAACGTCCAGCTTTTGCTGCCACAGCAAAGGTGCCAGCGGGGATAATTAATGCTGGTTCTCACTGCCTCCTGGAACCTCTTCAAATGCCCCAGACAATTTGGCCCTCTCTGCTTTCCTGCGGACTCCATCCTCAAAAGCACCTGTTTTCGCTTTCGGCAGCCTCCGGAGCAAAAAAGACAAACGTCCAGCTTTTGCTGCCACAGCAAAGGTGCCAGTGGGGAAAAGTGATGCTGGTCCTCATTGCCTCCTGGAACCTCTTCAAATGCCATAGACAATTTGGCCCTCTCTGCTTTCCTGCGGACTCCATCCTCAAAAGCACCTTTTTTCTCTTTCGGCAACCTCCGGAGCAAAAAAGACAAACGTCCAGCTTTTGCTGCCACAGCAAAGGTGCCAGCGGGGAAAAGTGATGCTGGTTCTCACTGCCTCCTGGAACCTCTTCAAATGCCCCAGACAATTTGGCCCACTCTGCTTTCCTACGGACTCCATCCTCAAAGCACCTGTTTTCGCTTTCGGCAGCCCCCGGAGCAAAAAAGACAAACGTCCAGCTTTTGCTGCCACAGCAAAGGTGCCAGCGGGGAAAAGTGATGCTGGTCCTCACTGCCTCCTGGAACCCTTTCAAATGCCCCATACAATTTGGCCCTCTCTGCTTTCCTGTGGACTCCATCCTCAAAAGCACCTGTTTTCGCTTTCGGCAGCCTCAGGAGCAAAAGAGACAAACGTCCAGCTTTTGCTGCCACAGCAAAGGTGCCAGCGGGGAAAAGTAATGCTGGTTCTCACTGCCTCCTGGAACCCTTTCAAATGCCACAGACAATTTGGCCCTCTCTGCTTTCCTGCGGACTCCATCCTCAAAAGCACCTGTTTTCGCTTTCGGCATACTCCGGAGCAAAAAAGACAAACGTCCAGCTTTTGCTGCCACAGCAAAGGTGCCAGCGGGGAAAAGTAATGCTGGTTCTCACTGCCTCCTGGAACCCTTTCAAATGCCACAGACAATTTGGCCCTCTCTGCTTTACTGCGGACTCCATCCTCAAAATCACCTGTTTTCGCTTTCGGCCACCTCCGGAGCAAAAAAGACAAACGTCCAGCTTTTGCTGCCACAGCAAAGGTGCCAGCGGGGATAATAATTGCTGGTTCTCACTGCGTCGTGGAACCTCTTCAAATGCCCCAGACAATTTGTCCCTCTCTGCTTTCCTGCGTACTCCATTATCAAAAGCACCTGTTTTCGCTTTCGGCATCCTCCGGAGCAAAAAAGACAAACGTCCAGCTTTTGCTGCCACAGCAAAGGTGCCAGCGGGGAAAAGTAGTGCTGGTTCTCACTGCCTCCTGGAACCCTTTCAAATGCCACAGACAATTTGGCCCTCTCTGCTTTCCTGCGGACTCCATCCTCAAAAGCACCTGTTTTCGCTTTCGGCAACCTCCGGAGCAAAAAAGACAAACGTCCAGCTTTTGCTGCCACAGCAAAGGTGCCAGCGGGGAAAAGTAATGCTGGTTCTCACTGCCTCCTGGAACCTCTTCAAATGCCCCAGACAATTTGGCCCTCTCTGCTTTCCTGCGGACTCCATCCTCAAAAGCACCTGTTTTCGTTTTCGGCATCCTCCGGAGCAAAAATACAAACGTCCAGCTTTTGCTGCCACAGTAAAGGTGCCAGCAGGGAAAAGTAATGCTGGTTCTCACTGCCTCCTGGAACCCTTTAAAATGCCACAGACAATTTGGCCCGCTCTGCTTTCCTGCGGACTACATCCTCAAAAGCACCTTTTTTCGCTTTCGGCAGCCTCCAGAGCAAAAAAGACAAACGTCCAGCTTTTGCTGCCACAGCAAAGGTGCGAGCGGAGAAAACTAATGCTGGTTCTCACTGCCTCCTGGAACCCTTTCAAATGCCACAGACAATTTGGCCCTCTCTGCTTTCCTGCGGACTCCATCCTCAAAAGCACCTGTTTTCGCTTTCGGCCACCTCCGGAGCAAAAAAGACAAACGTCCAGCTTTTGCTGCCACAGCAAAGGTGCCAGCGGGAAAAAGTGATGCTGGTTCTCACTGTCTCCTGGAACCTCTTCAAATGCCCCAGACAATTTGGCCCTCTCTGCTTTCCTGCGGACTCCATCCTCAAAAGCACCTGTTTTCGCTTTCGGCAACCTCCGGAGCAAAAAAGACAAACGTCCAGCTTTTGCTGCCACAGTAAAGGTGCCAGCAGGGAAAAGTAATGCTGGTTCTCACTGCCTCCTGGAACCCTTTAAAATGCCACAGACAATTTGGCCCTCTCTGCTTTCCTGCGGACTACATCCTCAAAAGCACCTTTTTTCGCTTTCGGCAGCCTCCAGAGCAAAAAAGACAAACGTCCAGCTTTTGCTGCCACAGCAAAGGTGCGAGCGGAGAAAACTAATGCTGGTTCTCACTGCCTCCTGGAACCCTTTCAAATGCCACAGACAATTTGGCCCTCTCTGCTTTCCTGCGGACTCCATCCTCAAAAGCACCTGTTTTCGCTTTCGGCAACCTCCGGAGCAAAAAAGACAAACGTCCAGCTTTTGCTGCCACAGCAAAGGTGCCAGCGGGGAAAAGTAATGCTGGTTCTCACTGCCTCCTGGAACCTCTTCAAATGCCACAGACAATTTGGCCCTCTCTGCTTTCCTGCGGACTCCATCCTCAAAAGCACCTGTTTTCGCTTTCGGCAACCTCAGGAGCAAAAAAGACAAACGTCCAGCTTTTGCTGCCACAGCAAAGGTGCCAGCGGGGAAAAGTAATGTTGGTTCTCACTGTCTCCTGGAACCTCTTCAAATGCCCCAGACAATTTGGCCCTCTCTGCTTTCCTGCGGACTCCATCCTCAAAAGCACCTGTTTTCTCTTTCGGCAGCCTCAGGAGCAAAAAAGACAAACGTCCAGCTTTTGCTGCCACAGCAAAGGTGCCAGCGGGGATAATTAATGCTGGTTCTCACTGCCTCCTGGAACCTCTTCAAATGCCCCAGACAATTTGGCCCTCTCTGCTTTCCTGCGGACTCCATCCTCAAAAGCACCTGTTTTCGATTTCGGCAACCTCCGGAGCAAAAAAGACAAACGTCCAGCTTTTGCTGCCACAGCAAAGGTGCCAGCGGGGAAAAGTGATGCTGGTTCTCACTGCCTCCTGGAACTCTTTCAAATGCCACAGACAATTTGGCCCTCTCTGCTTTCCTGCGGACTCCATCCTCAAAAGCACCTGTTTTCGCTTTCGGCAGCCTCCGGAGCAAAAAAGACAAACGTCCAGCTTTTGCTGCCACAGCAAAGGTGCCAGCGGGGAAAAGTGATGCTGGTTCTCACTGCCTCCTGGAACCCTTTCAAATGCCACAGACAATTTGTCCCTCTCTGCTTTCCTGCGTACTCCATTATCAAAAGCACCTGTTTTCGCTTTCGGCATCCTCCGGAGCAAAAAAGACAAACGTCCAGCTTTTGCTGCCACAGCAAAGGTGCCAGTGGGGATAATTAATGCTGGTTCTCACTGCCTCCTGGAACCTCTTCAAATGCCCCAGACAATTTGGCCCTCTCTGCTTTCCTGCGGACTCCATCCTCAAAAGCACCTGTTTTCGCTTTCGGCATCCTCCGGAGCAAAAAAGACAAACGTCCAGCTTTTGCTGCCACAGCAAAGGTGCCAGCGGGGAAAAGTAATGCTGGTTCTCACTGCCTCCTGGAACCCTTTCAAATGCCACAGACAATTTGGCCCTCTCTGCTTTACTGCGGACTCCATCCTCAAAATCACCTGTTTTCGCTTTCGGCCACCTCCGGAGCAAAAAAGACAAACGTCCAGCTTTTGCTGCCACAGCAAAGGTGCCAGCGGGGATAATAATTGCTGGTTCTCACTGCGTCGTGGAACCTCTTCAAATGCCACAGACAATTTGTCCCTCTCTGCTTTCCTGCGTACTCCATTATCAAAAGCACCTGTTTTCGCTTTCGGCATCCTCCGGAGCAAAAAAGACAAACGTCCAGCTTTTGCTGCCACAGCAAAGGTGCCAGCGGGGAAAAGTAGTGCTGGTTCTCACTGCCTCCTGGAACCCTTTCAAATGCCACAGACAATTTGGCCCTCTCTGCTTTCCTGCGGACTCCATCCTCAAAAGCACCTGTTTTCGCTTTCGGCAACCTCCGGAGCAAAAAAGACAAACGTCCAGCTTTTGCTGCCACAGCAAAGGTGCCAGCGGGGAAAAGTAATGCTGGTTCTCACTGCCTCCTGGAACCTCTTCAAATGCCCCAGACAATTTGGCCCTCTCTGCTTTCCTGCGGACTCCATCCTCAAAAGCACCTGTTTTCGTTTTCGGCATCCTCCGGAGCAAAAATACAAACGTCCAGCTTTTGCTGCAACAGTAAAGGTGCCAGCAGGGAAAAGTAATGCTGGTTCTCACTGCCTCCTGGAACCCTTTAAAATGCCACAGACAATTTGGCCCGCTCTGCTTTCCTGCGGACTACATCCTCAAAAGCACCTTTTTTCGCTTTCGGCAGCCTCCAGAGCAAAAAAGACAAACGTCCAGCTTTTGCTGCCACAGCAAAGGTGCGAGCGGAGAAAACTAATGCTGGTTCTCACTGCCTCCTGGAACCCTTTCAAATGCCACAGACAATTTGGCCCTCTCTGCTTTCCTGCGGACTCCATCCTCAAAAGCACCTGTTTTCGCTTTCGGCCACCTCCGGAGCAAAAAAGACAAACGTCCAGCTTTTGCTGCCACAGCAAAGGTGCCAGCGGGAAAAAGTGATGCTGGTTCTCACTGCCTCCTGGAACCTCTTCAAATGCCCCAGACAATTTGTCCCTCTCTGCTTTCCTGCGGACTCCATCCTCAAAAGCACCTTTTTTCGCTTTCGGCAACCTCCGGAGCAAAAAAGACAAACGTCCAGCTTTTGCTGCCACAGCAAAGGTGCCAGCGGGGAAAAGTAATGCTGGTTCTCACTGCCTCCTGGAACCCTTTCAAATGCCACAGACAATTTGGCCCTCTCTGCTTTCCTGCGGACTCCATCCTCAAAAGCACCTGTTTTCGCTTTCGGCAACCTCCGGAGCAAAAAAGACAAACGTCCAGCTTTTGCTGCCACAGCAAAGGTGCCAGCGGGGAAAAGTAATGTTGGTTCTCACTGTCTCCTGGAACCTCTTCAAATGCCCCAGACAATTTGGCCCTCTCTGCTTTCCTGCGGACTCCATCCTCAAAAGCACCTGTTTTCGCTTTCGGCAACCTCAGGAGCAAAAAAGACAAACGTCCAGCTTTTGCTGCCACAGCAAAGGTGCCAGCGGAAAAAAGTAATGCTGGTTCTCACTGCCTCCTGGAACCTCTTCAAATGCCCCAGACAATTTGGCCCTCTCTGCTTTCCTGCGGACTCCATCATCAAAAGCACCTGTTTTCGCTTTCGGCATCCTCCGGAGCAAAAAAGACAAACGTCCAGCTTTTGCTGCCACAGCAAAGGTGCCAGCGGGGAAAAGTAATGCTGGTTCTCACTGCCTCCTGGAACTCTTTCAAATGCCACAGACAATTTGGCCCTCTCTGCTTTCCTGCGGACTCCATCCTCAAAAGCACCTGTTTTCGTTTTCGGCAACCTCAGGAGCAAAAAAGACAAACGTCCAGCTTTTGCTGCCACAGCAAAGGTGCCAGCGGGGAAAAGTAATGCTGGTTCTCACTGCCTCCTGGAACCTCTTCAAATGCCCCAGACGATTTGGCCCTCTCTGCTTTCCTGCGGACTCCATTATCAAAAGCACCTGTTTTCGTTTTCGGCATCCTCCGGAGCAAAAAAACAAACGTCCAGCTTTTGCTGCCACAGCAAAGGTGCCAGCAGGGAAAAGTAATGCTGGTTCTCACTGCCTCCTGGAACTCTTTCAAATGCCACAGACAATTTGGCCCTCTCTGCTTTCCTGCGGACTCCATCCTCAAAAGCACCTGTTTTCGCTTTCGGCAGCCCCAGAGCAAAAAAGACAAACGTCCAGCTTTTGCTGCCACAGCAAAGGTGCCAGCGGAGAAAAGTGATGCTGGTCCTCACTGCCTCCTGAAAACCCTTTCAAATGCCACAGACAATTTGGCCTCTCTGCTTTCCTGCGGACTCCATCCTCAAAAGCACCTGTTTTCGCTTTCGGCAACCTCAGGAGCAAAAAAGACAAACGTCCAGCTTTTGCTGCCACAGCAAAGGTGCCAGCGGAAAAAAGTAATGCTGGTTCTCACTGCCTCCTGGAACCTCTTCAAATGCCCCAGACAATTTGGCCCTCTCTGCTTTCCTGCGGACTCCATCATCAAAAGCACCTGTTTTCGCTTTCGGCATCCTCCGGAGCAAAAAAGACAAACGTCCAGCTTTTGCTGCCACAGCAAGGTGCCAGCGGGGAAAAGTAATGCTGGTTCTCACTGCCTCCTGGAACTCTTTCAAATGCCACAGACAATTTGGCCCTCTCTGCTTTCCTGCGGACTCCATCCTCAAAAGCACCTGTTTTCGTTTTCGGCAACCTCAGGAGCAAAAAAGACAAACGTCCAGCTTTTGCTGCCACAGCAAAGGTGCCAGCGGGGAAAAGTAATGCTGGTTCTCACTGCCTCCTGGAACCTCTTCAAATGCCCCAGACGATTTGGCCCTCTCTGCTTTCCTGCGGACTCCATTATCAAAAGCACCTGTTTTCGTTTTCGGCATCCTCCGGAGCAAAAAAACAAACGTCCAGCTTTTGCTGCCACAGCAAAGGTGCCAGCAGGGAAAAGTAATGCTGGTTCTCACTGCCTCCTGGAACTCTTTCAAATGCCACAGACAATTTGGCCCTCTCTGCTTTCCTGCGGACTCCATCCTCAAAAGCACCTGTTTTCGCTTTCGGCAGCCCCCAGAGCAAAAAAGACAAACGTCCAGCTTTTGCTGCCACAGCAAAGGTGCCAGCGGAGAAAAGTGATGCTGGTCCTCACTGCCTCCTGAAACCCTTTCAAATGCCACAGACAATTTGGCCCTCTCTGCTTTCCTGCGGACTCCATCCTCAAAAGCACTTGTTTTCGCTTTCGGCAGCCTCCGGAGCAAAAAAGACAAACGTCCAGCTTTTGCTGCCACAGCAAAGTTGCCAGCAGAGAAAAATAATGCTGGTTCTCACAGCCTCCCGGAACTCTTTCAAATGCCATAGACAACTTGGCCCTCTCTGCTTTCCTGGGGACTCCATCCTCAAAAGCACCTTTTTTCACTTTCGGCGCCCTCCGGTGTTAAAAAGACAAACGTCCAGCTTTTGCTGCCACAGCAAAGGTGCCAGCGGGGAAAAGTGATGCTGCTTCTCACTACCTCCTGGAACTCTTTCAAATGCCACAGACAATTTGGCACTCTCTGCTTTCCTGCGGACTCCATCCTCAAAAGCACCTGTTTTCGCTTTCGGCAACGTCAGGAGCAAAAAAGACAAACGTCCAGCTTTTGCTGCCACAGCAAAGGTGCCAGCGGGGAAAAGTGATGCTGGTTCTCACTGCCTCCTGGAACCTCTTCAAATGCCACAGACAATTTGGCCCTCTCTGCTTTCCTGCGGACTCTATCCTCAAAAGCACCTGTTTTCGCTTTCGGCAGCCTCCGGAGCAAAAAAGACAAACGTCCAGCTTTTGCTGCCACAGCAAAGGTGCCAGCGGGGAAACGTAATACTGGTTCTCACTGCCTCCTGGAACCCTTTCAAATGCCCCTGACAATTTGGCCCTCTCTGCTTTCCTGCAGACTCCATCCTATATAGCACCTTTTTTCGCTTTCGGCCACCTCCGGAGCAAAAAAGACAAACGTCCAGCTTTTGCTGCCACAGCAAAGGTGCCAGCGGGGAAAAGTGATGCTGGTCCTCACTGCCTCCTGGAACCCTTTCAAATGCCCCAGACAATTTGGCCCTCTCTGCTTTCCTGCGGACTCCATCCTCAAAAGCACCTTTTTTCACTTTTGGCGCCCTCCGGTGGTAAAAAGACAAACGTCCAGCTTTTCCTGCCACAGCAAAGGTGCCAGCGGGGAAAAGTGATGCTGGTTCTCACTGTCTCCTGGAACCTCTTCAAATGCCCCAGACAATTTGGCCCTCTCTGCTTTCCTGCGGACTCCATCCTCAAAAGCACCTGTTTTCGCTTTCGGCAACCTCAGGAGCAAAAAAGACAAACGTCCAGCTTTTGCTGCCACAGCAAAGGTGCCAGCGGAAAAAAGTAATGCTGGTTCTCACTGCCTCCTGGAACCTCTTCAAATGCCCCAGACAATTTGGCCCTCTCTGCTTTCCTGCGGACTCCATCATCAAAAGCACCTGTTTTCGCTTTCGGCATCCTCCGGAGCAAAAAAGACAAACGTCCAGCTTTTGCTGCCACAGCAAAGGTGCCAGCGGGGAAAAGTAATGCTGGTTCTCACTGCCTCCTGGAACTCTTTCAAATGCCACAGACAATTTGGCCCTCTCTGCTTTCCTGCGGACTCCATCCTCAAAAGCACCTGTTTTCGTTTTCGGCAACCTCAGGAGCAAAAAAGACAAACGTCCAGCTTTTGCTGCCACAGCAAAGGTGCCAGCGGGGAAAAGTAATGCTGGTTCTCACTGCCTCCTGGAACCTCTTCAAATGCCCCAGACGATTTGGCCCTCTCTGCTTTCCTGCGGACTCCATTATCAAAAGCACCTGTTTTCGTTTTCGGCATCCTCCGGAGCAAAAAAACAAACGTCCAGCTTTTGCTGCCACAGCAAAGGTGCCAGCAGGGAAAAGTAATGCTGGTTCTCACTGCCTCCTGGAACTCTTTCAAATGCCACAGACAATTTGGCCCTCTCTGCTTTCCTGCGGACTCCATCCTCAAAAGCACCTGTTTTCGCTTTCGGCAGCCCCCAGAGCAAAAAAGACAAACGTCCAGCTTTTGCTGCCACAGCAAAGGTGCCAGCGGGGAAAAGTGATGCTGGTCCTCACTGCCTCCTGGAACCCTTTCAAATGCTACAGACAATTTGGCCCTCTCTGCTTTCCTGCGGACTCCATCCTCAAAAGCACTTGTTTTCGCTTTCGGCAGCCTCCGGAGCAAAAAAGACAAACGTCCAGCTTTTGCTGCCACAGCAAAGTTGCCAGCAGAGAAAAATAATGCTGGTTCTCACTGCCTCCCGGAACTCTTTCAAATGCCATAGACAACTTGGCCCTCTCTGCTTTACTGCGGACTCCATCCTCAAAAGCACCTTTTTTCACTTTCGGCGCCCTCCGGTGTTAAAAAGACAAACGTCCAGCTTTTGCTGCCACAGCAAAGGTGCCAGCGGGGAAAAGTGATGCTGCTTCTCACTACCTCCTGGAACTCTTTCAAATGCCACAGACAATTTGGCACTCTCTGCTTTCCTGCGGACTCCATCCTCAAAAGCACCTGTTTTCGCTTTCGGCAACGTCAGGAGCAAAAAAGACAAACGTCCAGCTTTTGCTGCCACAGCAAAGGTGCCAGCGGGGAAAAGTGATGCTGGTTCTCACTGCCTCCTGGAACCTCTTCAAATGCCACAGACAATTTGGCCCTCTCTGCTTTCCTGCGGACTCTATCCTCAAAAGCACCTGTTTTCGCTTTCGGCAGCCTCCGGAGCAAAAAAGACAAACGTCCAGCTTTTGCTGCCACAGCAAAGGTGCCAGCGGGGAAACGTAATACTGGTTCTCACTGCCTCCTGGAACCCTTTCAAATGCCCCTGACAATTTGGCCCTCTCTGCTTTCCTGCAGACTCCATCCTATATAGCATCTTTTTTCGCTTTCGGCCACCTCCGGAGCAAAAAAGACAAACGTCCAGCTTTTGCTGCCACAGCAAAGTTGCCAGCGGGGAAAAGTGATGCTGGTCCTCACTGCCTCCTGGAACCCTTTCAAATGCCCCAGACAATTTGGCCCTCTCTGCTTTCCTGCGGACTCCATCCTCAAAAGCACCTTTTTTCACTTTTGGCGCCCTCCGGTGGTAAAAAGACAAACGTCCAGCTTTTCCTGCCACAGCAAAGGTGCCAGCGGGGAAAAGTGATGCTGGTTCTCACTGCCTCCTGGAACCTCTTCAAATGCCACAGAAAATTTGGCCCTCTCTGCTTTCCTGCGGACTCCATCCTCAAAAGCACCTGTTTTCGCTTTCGGCAGCCTCAGGAGCAAAAAAGACAAACGTCCAGCTTTTGCTGCCACAGCAAATGTGCCAGCGGGGAAAAGTAATGCTGTTTCTCACTGCCTCCTGGAACCCTTTCAAATGCCACAGACAATTTGGCCCTCTCTGCTTTCCTGTGGACTCCATCCTCAAAAGCACCTGTTTTCGCTTTCGGCAGCCTCCGGAGCAAAAAAGACAAACGTCCAGCTTTTGCTGCCACAGCAAAGGTGCCAGCGGAGAAAAGTAATGCTGGTTCTCACTGCCTCCTGGAACCTCTTCAAATGCCACAGACAATTTGGCCCTCTCTGCTTTCCTGCGGACTCCATCCTCAAAAGCACCTGTTTTCAATTTCGACAACCTCCGGAGCAAAAAAGACAAACGTCCAGCTTTTGCTGCCACAGCAAAGGTGCCAGCGGGGAAAAGTAATGCTGGTTCTCACTGCCTCCTGGAACCCTTTCAAATGCCCCAGACAATTTGGCCCTCTATGCTTTCCTGTGGACTCCATCCTCAAAAGCACCTGTTTTCGCTTTCGGTAGCCTCCGGAGCAAAAAAGACAAACGTCCAGCTTTTGCTGCCACAGCAAAGGTGCCAGCGGAGAAAACTAAGGCTTGTTCCCACTGCCTCCTGGAACCCTTTCAAATGCCACAGACAATTTGGCGCTCTCTGCTTTCCTGCAGACTCTATCCTCAAAAGCACCTTTTTTCACTTTCGGCGCCCTCCGGTGGTAAAAAGACAAACGTCCAGCTTTTGCTGCCACAGCAAAGGTGCCAGCGGGGAAAAGTGATGCTGGTTCTCACTGCCTCCTGGAACTCTTTCAAATGCCACAGACAATTTGGCCCTCTCTGCTTTCCTGCGGACTCCATCCTCAAAAGCACCTGTTTTCGCTTTCGGCAGCCTCCGGAGCAAAAAAGACAAACGTCCAGCTTTTGCTGCCACAGCAAAGGTGCCAGCGGGGAAAAGTGATGCTGGTCCTCATTGCCTCCTGGAACCTCTTCAAATGCCATAGACAATTTGGCCCTCTCTGCTTTCCTGCGGACTCCATCCTCAAAAGCACCTTTTTTCTCTTTCGGCAACCTCCGGAGCAAAAAAGACAACCGTCCAGCTTTTGGTGCCACAGCAAAGGTGCCAGCGGGGAAAAGTGATGCTGGTTCTCACTGCCTCCTGGAACCTCTTCAAATGCCACAGACAATTTGGCCCTCTCTGCTTTCCTACGGACTCCATCCTCAAAGAACCTGTTTTCGCTTTCGGCAGCCCCCGGAGCAAAAAAGACAAACGTCCAGCTTTTGCTGCCACAGCAAAGGTGCGAGCGGGGAAAAGTGATGCTGGTCCTCACTGCCTCCTGGAACCCTTTCAAATGCCACAGACAATTTGGCCCTCTCTGCTTTCCTGCGGACTCCATCCTCAAAAGCACTTGTTTTCGCTTTCGGCAGCCTCCGGAGCAAAAAAGACAAACGTCCAGCTTTTGCTGCCACAGCAAAGTTGCCAGCAGAGAAAAATAATGCTGGTTCTCACTGGCTCCTGGAACTCTTTCAAATGCCATAGACAACTTGGCCCTCTCTGCTTTACTGCGGACTCCATCCTCAAAAGCACCTTTTTTCACTTTCGGCGCCCTCCGGTGGTAAAAAGACAAACGTCCAGCTTTTGCTGCCACAGCAAAGGTGCCAGCGGGGAAAAGTGATGCTGCTTCTCACTACCTCCTGGAACTCTTTCAAATGCCACAGACAATTTGGCCCTCTCTGCTTTCCTGCGGACTCTATCCTCAAAAGCACCTGTTTTCGCTTTCGGCAGCCTCCGGAGCAAAAAAGACAAACGTCCAGCTTTTGCTGCCACAGCAAAGGTGCCAGCGGGGAAACGTAATACTGGTTCTCACTGCCTCCTGGAACCCTTTCAAATGCCCCTGACAATTTGGCCCTCTCTGCTTTCCTGCAGACTCCGTCCTATATAGCACCTTTTTTCGCTTTCGGCCACCTCCGGAGCAAAAAAGACAAACGTCCAGCTTTTGCTGCCACAGCAAAGGTGCCAGCGGGGAAAAGTGATGCTGGTCCTCACTGCCTCCTGGAACCCTTTCAAATGCCCCAGACAATTTGGCCCTCTCTGCTTTCCTGCGGACTCCATCCTCAAAAGCACCTGTTTTCGCTTTCGGCCACCTCCGGAGCAAAAAAGACAAACGTCCAGCTTTTGCTGCCACAGCAAAGGTGCCAGCGGGGATAATTAATGCTGGTTCTCACTGCCTCCTGGAACCTCTTCAAATGCCACAGACAATTTGGCCCTCTCTGCTTTCCTGCGTATTCCATTATCAAAAGCACCTGTTTTCGCTTTCGGCATCCTCCGGAGCAAAAAAGACAAACGTCCAGCTTTTGCTGCCACAGCAAAGGTGCCAGCGGGGAAAAGTAGTGCTGGTTCTCACTGCCTCCTGGAACCCTTTCAAATGCAACAGACAATTTGGCCCTCTCTGCTTTCCTGCGGACTCCATCCTCAAAAGCACCTGTTTTCGCTTTCGGCAACCTCCGGAGCAAAAAAGACAAACGTCCAGCTTTTGCTGCCACAGCAAAGGTGCCAGCGGGGAAAAGTAATGCTGGTTCTCACTGCCTCCTGGAACCTCTTCAAATGCCACAGACAATTTGGCCCTCTCTGCTTTCCTGCGGACTCCATCCTCAAAAGCACCTTTTTTCGCTTTCGGCAACCTCCGGAGCAAAAAAGACAAACGTCCAGCTTTTGCTGCCACAGTAAAGGTGCCAGCAGGGAAAAGTAATGCTGGTTCTCACTGCCTCCTGGAACCCTTTCAAATGCCACAGACAATTTGGCCCTCTCTGCTTTCCTGCGGACTACATCCTCAAAAGCACCTTTTTTCGCTTTCGGCAGCCTCCGGAGCAAAAAAGACAAACGTCCAGCTTTTGCTGCCACAGCAAAGGTGCGAGCGGAGAAAACTAATGCTGGTTCTCACTGCCTCCTGGAACCCTTTCAAATGCCACAGACAATTTGGCCCTCTCTGCTTTCCTGCGGACTCCATCCTCAAAAGCACCTTTTTTCGATTTCGGCCACCTCCGGAGCAAAAAAGACAAACGTCCAGCTTTTGCTGCCACAGCAAAGGTGCCAGCGGGGAAAAGTAATGCTGGTTCTCACTGCCTCCTGGAACGTCTTCAAATGCCCCAGACAATTTGGCCCTCTCTGCTTTCCTGCGTATTCCATCATCAAAAGCACCTGTTTTCGCTTTCGGCATCCTCCGGAGCAAAAAAGACAAACATCCAGCTTTTGCTGCCACAGCAAAGGTGCCAGCGGGGAAAAGTAGTGCTGGTTCTCACTGCCTCCTGGAACCCTTTCAAATGCCACAGACAATTTGGCCCTCTCTGCTTTCCTGCGGACTCCATCCTCAAAAGCACCTGTTTTCGCTTTCGGCAACCTCCGGAGCAAAAAAGACAAACGTCCAGCTTTTGCTGCCACAGCAAAGGTGCCAGCGGGGAAAAGTAATGCTGGTTCTCACTGCCTCCTGGAACCTCTTCAAATGCCCCAGACAATTTGGCCCTCTCTGCTTTCCTGCGGACTCCATCCTCAAAAGCACCTTTTTTCTCTTTCGGCAACCTCCGGAGCAAAAAAACAAACGTCCAGCTTTTGCTGCCACAGCAAAGGTGCCAGCGGAGAAAACTAATGCTGGTTCTCACTGCTTCCTGGAACCCTTTCAAATGCCACAGACAATTTGGCCCTCTCTGCTTTCCTGCGGACTCCATCCTCAAAAGCACCTGTTTTCGCTTTCGGCCACCTCCGGAGCAAAAAAGACAAACGTCCAGCTTTTGCTGCCACAGCAAAGGTGCCAGCGGGGAAAAGTAATGCTGGTTCTCACTGCCTCCTGGAACCTCTTCAAATGCCCCAGACAATTTGGCCCTCTCTGCTTTCCTGCGGACTCCATCCTCAAAAGCACCTTTTTTCTCTTTCGGCAACCTCCGGAGCAAAAAAACAAACGTCCAGCTTTTTCTGCCACAGCAAAGGTGCCAGCGGAGAAAACTAATGCTGGTTCTCACTGCTTCCTGGAACCCTTTCAAATGCCACAGACAATTTGGCCCTCTCTGCTTTCCTGCAGACTCCATCCTCAAAAGCACCTGTTTTCGCTTTCGGCCACCTCAGGAGCAAAAAAGAGAAACGTCCAGCTTTTGCTGCCACAGCAAAGGTGCCAGCGGGGAAAAGTAATGTTGGTTCTCACTGTCTCCTGGAACCTCTTCAAATGCCCCAGACAATTTGGCCCTCTCTGCTTTCCTGCGGACTCCATCCTCAAAAGCACCTTTTTTCGCTTTCGGCAACCTCAGGAGCAAAAAAGACAAACGTCCAGCTTTTGCTGCCACAGCAAAGGTGCCAGCGGAAAAAAGTAATGCTGGTTCTCACTGCCTCCTGGAACCTCTTCAAATGCCCCAGACAATTTGGCCCTCTCTGCTTTCCTGCGGACTCCATCATCAAAAGCACCTGTTTTCGCTTTCGGCATCCTCCGGAGGAAAAAAGACAAACGTCCAGCTTTTGCTGCCACAGCAAAGGTGCCAGCGGGGAAAAGTAATGCTGGTTCTCACTGCCTCCTGGAACTCTTTCAAATGCCCCTGACAATTTGGCCCTCTCTGCTTTCCTGCGGACTCCATCCTCAAAAGCACCTGTTTTCGCTTTCGGCAACCTCCGGAGCAAAAAAGACAAACGTCCAGCTTTTGCTGCCACAGCAAAGGTGCCAGCGGGGAAAAGTAATGCTGGTTCTCACTGCCTCCTGGAACCTCTTCAAATGCCCCAGACAATTTGGCCCTCTCTGCTTTCCTGCGGACTCCATCCTCAAAAGCCCCTGTTTTCGATTTCGGCAGCCTCCGGAGCAAAAAAGACAAACGTCCAGCTTTTGCTGCCACAGCAAAGGTGCCAGCGGGGAAAAGTAATGCTGGTTCTCACTGCCTCCTGGAACTCTTTAAAATGCCATAGACAATTTGGCCCTCTCTGCTTTCCTGCGGACTCCATCCTCAAAAGCACCTGTTTTCGCTTTCGGCAGCCTCCGGAGCAAAAAAGACAAACGTCCAGCTTTTGCTGCCACAGCAAAGGTGCCAGCGGGGAAAAGTAATGCTGGTTCTCACTGCCTCCTGGAACCCTTTCAAATGCCACAGACAATTTGGCCCTCTCTGCTTTCCTGCAGACTCCATCCTCAAAAGCACCTTTTTTCGCTTTCGGCCACCTCCGGAGCAAAAAAGACAAACGTCCAGGTTTTGCTGCCACAGCAAAGGTGCCAGCGGGGAAAATTAATGCTGGTTCTCACTGCCTCCTGGAACCCTTTCAAATGCCCCAGACAATTTGGCCCTCTCTGCTTTCCTGCGGACTCCAGCCTCAAAAGCACCTGTTTTCGCTTTCGGCAGCCTCAGGAGCAAAAAAGACAAACGTCCAGCTTTTGCTGCCACAGCAAAGGTGCCAGCGGAAAAAACTAAGGCTGGTTCTCACTGCCTCCTGGAACCCTTTCAAATGCCACAGACAATTTGGCCCTCTCTGCATTACTACGGACTCTATCCTCAAAAGCACCTTTTTTCACTTTCGGCGCCCTCCGGTGGTAAAAAGACAAACGTCCAGCTTTTGCTGCCACAGCAAAGGTGCCAGCGGGGAAAAGTGATGCTGGTTCTCACTGCCTCCTGGAACTCTTTCAAATGCCACAGACAATTTGGCCCTCTCTGCTTTCCTGCGGACTCCATCCTATATAGCACCTTTTTTCGCTTTCGACAACCTCCGGAGCAAAAAAGACAAACGTCCAGCTTTTGCTGCCACAGCAAAGTTGCCAGCGGGGAAAAGTGATGCTGGTTCTCACTGCCTCCTGGAACCCTTTCAAATGCCCCAGACAATTTGGCCCTCTCTGCTTTCCTGCGGACTCCATCCTCAAAAGCACCTGTTTTCGCTTTCGGTAGCCTCTGGAGCAAAAAAGACAAACGTCCAGCTTTTGCTGCCACAGCAAAAGGTGCCAGCGGAGAAAACTAAGGCTTGTTCCCACTGCCTCCTGGAACCCTTTCAAATGCCACATTCAATTTGGCGCTCTCTGCTTTCCTGCAGACTCTATCCTCAAAAGCACCTTTTTTCACTTTCGGCGCCCTCCGGTGGTAAAAAGACAAACGTCCAGCTTTTGCTGCCACAGCAAAGGTGCCAGCGGGGAAAAGTGATGCTGGTTCTCACTGCCTCCTGGAACTCTTTCAAATGCCACAGACAATTTGGCCCTCTCTGCTTTCCTGCGGACTCCATCCTCAAAAGCACCTGTTTTCGCTTTCGGAAGCCTCCGGAGCAAAAAAGACAAACGTCCAGCTTTTGCTGCCACAGCAAAGGTGCCAGCGGGGAAAAGTGATGCTGGTTCTCACTGCCTCCTGGAACTCTTTCAAATGCCACAGACAATTTGGCCCTCTCTGCTTTCCTGCGGACTCCATCCTCAAAAGCACCTGTTTTTTCTTTCGGCAACGTCACGAGCAAAAAAGACAAACGTCCAGCTTTTGCTGCCACAGCAAAGGTGCCAGCGGGGAAAAGTGATGCTGGTCCTCATTGCCTCCTGGAACCTCTTCAAATGCCCCAGACAATTTGGCCCTCTCTGCTTTCCTGCGGACTCCATCCTCAAAAGCACCTGTTTTCGCTTTCGGCAACCTCCGGAGCAAAAAAGACAAACGTCCAGCTTTTGCTGCCACAGTAAAGGTGCCAGCAGAGAAAAGTAATGCTGGTTCTCACTGCCTCCTGGAACCCTTTCAAATGCCACAGACAATTTGGCCCTCTCTGCTTTCCTGCGGACTACATCCTCAAAAGCACCTTTTTTCGCTTTCGGCAGCCTCCGGAGCAAAAAAGACAAACGTCCAGCTTTTGCTGCCACAGCAAAGGTGCGAGCGGAGAAAACTAATGCTGGTTCTCACTGCCTCCTGGAACCCTTTCAAATGCCACAGACAATTTGGCCCTCTCTGCTTTCCTGCGGACTCCATCCTCAAAAGCACCTTTTTTCGATTTCGGCCACCTCCGGAGCAAAAAAGACAAACGTCCAGCTTTTGCTGCCACAGCAAAGGTGCCAGCAGGGAAAAGTAATGCTGGTTCTCACTGCCTCCTGGAACTCTTTAAAATGCCATAGACAATTTGTCCCTCTCTGCTTTCCTGCGTATTCCATTATCAAAAGCACCTGTTTTCGCTTTCGGCGCCCTCCGGAGCAAAAAAGACAAACGTCCAGCTTTTGCTGCCACAGCAAAGGTGGCAGTGCGGAAAAGTGATGCTGGTCCTCACTGCCTCCTGGAACCCCTTCAAATGCCCCAGACAATTTGGCCCTCTCTGCTTTCCTGCAGACTCCATCCTCAAAAGCACCTGTTTTCAATTTCGGCGCCCTCCGGAGCAAAAAAGACAAACGTCCAGATTTTGCTGCCACAGCAAAGGTGGCAGCGGGGAAAAGTGATGCTGGTCCTCACTGCCTCCTGGAACCCCTTCAAATGCCCCAGACAATTTGGCCCTCTCTGCTTTCCTGCGGACTCCATCCTCAAAAGCACCTGTTTTCGCTTTCGGCGGTGTTTGGAGCAAAAAAGACAAACGTCCAGCTTTTGCTGCCACAGCAAAGGTGGCAGCGGGGAAAAGTGATGCTGGTCCTCACTGCCTCCTGGAACCCCTTCAAATGCCCCAGACAATTTGGCCCTCTCTGCTTTCCTGCAGACTCCATCCTCAAAAGCACCTGTTTTCAATTTCGGCGCCCTCCGGAGCAAAAAAGACAAACGTCCAGCTTTTGCTGCCACAGCAAAGGTGGCAGCGGGGAAAAGTGATGCTGGTCCTCACTGCCTCCTGGAACCCCTTCAAATGCCCCAGACAATTTGCCCCTCTCTGCTTTCCTGCGGACTCCATCCTCAAAAGCACCTGTTTTCGCTTTCGGCGGTGTTTGGAGCAAAAAAGACAAACGTCCAGCTTTTGCTGCCACAGCAAAGGTGGCAGCGGGGAAAAGTGATGCTGGTCCTCACTGCCTCCTGGAACCCCTTCAAATGCCACAGACAATTTGGCCCTCTCTGCTTTCCTGCGGACTCCATCCTCAAAAGCACCTGTTTTCACTTTCGGCGCCCTCCGGAGCAAAAAAGACAAACGTCCAGCTTTTGCTGCAACAGCAAAGGTGCCAGCGGGGAAAAGTGATGCTGGTCCTCACTGCCTCCTGGAACCCCTTCAAATGCCCCAGAGAATTTGGCCCTCTCTGCTTTCCTGCGGACTCCATCCTCAAAAGCACCTGTTTTTGCTTTCGGCAACGTCACGAGCAAAAAAGACAAACGTCCAGCTTTTGCTGCCACAGCAAAGGTGCCAGCGGGGAAAAGTGATGCTTGTTCTCACTGCCTCCTGGAACCCCTTCAAATGCCCCAGACAATTTGGCCCTCTCTGCTTTCCTGCGGACTCCATCCTCAAAAGCACCTGTTTTCACTTTGGGCGCCCTCCGGAGCAAAAAAGACAAACGTCCAGCTTTTGCTGCCACAGCAAAGGTGGCAGCGGGGAAAAGTGATGCTGGTCCTCACTGCCTCCTGGAACCCCTTCAAATGCCCCAGACAATTTGGCCCTCTCTGCTTTCCTGCGGACTCCATCCTCAAAAGCACCTGTTTTCACTTTCGGCGCCCTCCGGAGCAAAAAGACAAACGTCCAGCTTTTGCTGCCACAGCAAAGGTGCCAGCGGGGAAAAGTGATGCTGGTCCTCACTGCCTCCTGGAACCCCTTCAAATGCCCCAGACAATTTGGCCCTCTCTGCTTTCCTGCGGACTCCATCCTCAAAAGCACCTGTTTTCACTTTCGGCGCCCTCCGGAGCAAAAAAGACAAACGTCCAGCTTTTGCTGCCACAGCAAAGGTGGCAGTGCGGAAAAGTGATGCTGGTCCTCACTGCCTCCTGGAACCCCTTCAAATGCCCCAGACAATTTGGCCCTCTCTGCTTTCCTGCAGACTCCATCCTCAAAAGCACCTGTTTTCACTTTGGGCGCCCTCCGGAGCAAAAAAGACAAACGTCCAGCTTTTGCTGCCACAGCAAAGGTGGCAGCGGGGAAAAGTGATGCTGGTCCTCACTGCCTCCTGGAACCCCTTCAAATGCCCCAGACAATTTGGCCCTCTCTGCTTTCCTGCGGACTCCATCCTCAAAAGCACCTGTTTTCACTTTCGGCGCCCTCCGGAGCAAAAAAGACAAACGTCCAGCTTTTGCTGCCACAGCAAAGGTGCCAGCGGGGAAAAGTGATGCTGGTCCTCACTGCCTCCTGGAACCCCTTCAAATGCCCCAGACAATTTGGCCCTCTCTGCTTTCCTGCGGACTCCATCCTCAAAAGCACCTGTTTTCACTTTCGGCGCCCTCCGGAGCAAAAAAGACAAACGTCCAGCTTTTGCTGCCACAGCAAAGGTGGCAGCAGGGAAAAGTGATGCTGGTCCTCACTGCCTCCTGGAACCCCTTCAAATGCCCCAGACAATTTGGCCCTCTCTGCTTTCCTGCGGACTCCATCCTCAAAAGCACCTGTTTTCGCGTTCGGCGCTGTTTGGAGCAAAAAAGACAAACGTCCAGCTTTTGCTGCCACAGCAAAGGTGGCAGCGGGGAAAAGTGATGCTGGTCCTCACTGCCTCCTGGAACACCTTCAAATGCCCCAGACAATTTGGCCCTCTCTGCTTTCCTGCGGACTCCATCCTCAAAAGCACCTGTTTTCGTTTTCAGCAATGTTTGGAGCAAAAAAGACAAACGTCCAGCTTTTGCTGCCACAGCAAAGGTGCCAGCGGGGAAAAGTGATGCTGGTCATCACTGCCTCCTGGAACCCCTTCAAATGCCCCAGACAATTTGGCCCTCTCTGCTTTCCTGCGGACTCCATCCTCAAAAGCACCTGTTTTCACTTTCGGCGCCCTCCGGAGCAAAAAAGACAAACGTCCAGCTTTTGCTGCCACAGCAAAGGTGCCAGCGGGGAAAAGTGATGCTGGTCCTCACTGCCTCCTGGAACCCCTTCAAATGCCCCAGACAATTTGGCCCTCTCTGCTTTCCTGCTGACTCCATCCTCAAAAGCACCTGTTTTCACTTTCGGCGCCCTCCGGAGCAAAAAAGACAAACGTCCAGCTTTTGCTGCCACAGCAAAGGTGCCAGCGGGGAAAAGTGATGCTGGTTCTCACTGCCTCCTGGAACCCCTTCAAATGCCCCAGACAATTTGGCCCTTTCTGCTTTCCTGTGGACTCCATCCTTAAAAGCACCTGTTTTCGTTTTCAGCAATGTTTGGAGCAAAAAAGACAAACGTCCAGCTTTTGCTGGCACAGCAAAGGTGCCAGCGGGGAAAAGTGATGCTGGTCCTCACTGCCTCCTGGAACCCCTTCAAATGCCCCAGACAATTTGGCCCTCTCTGCTTTCCTGCGGACTCCATCCTCAAAAGCACCTGTTTTCGCTTTCGGCGGTGTTTGGAGCAAAAAAGACAAACGTCCAGCTTTTGCTGCCACAGCAAAGGTGGCAGCGGGGAAAAGTGATGCTGGTCCTCACTGCCTCCTGGAACCCCTTCAAATGCCCCAGACAATTTGGCCCTCTCTGCTTTCTTGCGGACTCCATCCTCAAAAGCACCTGTTTTCACTTTCGGCGCCCTCCGGAGCAAAAAAGACAAACGTCCAGCTTTTGCTGCAACAGCAAAGGTGCCAGCGGGGAAAAGTGATGCTGGTCCTCACTGCCTCCTGGAACCCCTTCAAATGCCCCAGACAATTTGGCCCTCTCTGCTTTCCTGCGGACTCCATCCTCAAAAGCACCTGTTTTCGCTTTCGGCGGTGTTTGGAGCAAAAAAGACAAACGTCCAGCTTTTGCTGCCACAGCAAAGTTGCCAGCGGGGAAAAGTGATGCTTGTTCTCACTGCCTCCTGGAACCCCTTCAAATGCCCCAGACAATTTGGCCCTCTCTGCTTTCCTGCAGACTCCATCCTCAAAAGCACCTGTTTTCAATTTCGGCGCCCTCCGGAGCAAAAAAGACAAACGTCCAGATTTTGCTGCCACAGCAAAGGTGGCAGCGGGGAAAAGTGATGCTGGTCCTCACTGCCTCCTGGAACCCCTTCAAATGCCCCAGACAATTTGGCCCTCTCTGCTTTCCTGCGGACTCCATCCTCAAAAGCACCTGTTTTCGCTTTCGGCGGTGTTTGGAGCAAAAAAGACAAACGTCCAGCTTTTGCTGCCACAGCAAAGGTGGCAGCGGGGAAAAGTGATGCTGGTCCTCACTGCCTCCTGGAACCCCTTCTAATGCCACAGACAATTTGGCCCTCTCTGCTTTCCTGCGGACTCCATCCTCAAAAGCACCTGTTTTCACTTTCGGCGCCCTCCGGAGCAAAAAAGACAAACGTCCAGCTTTTGCTGCCACAGCAAAGGTGCCAGCAGGGAAAAGTGATGCTGGTCCTCACTGCCTCCTGGAACCCCTTCAAATGCCCCAGACAATTTGGCCCTCTCTGCTTTCCTGCGGACTCCATCCTCAAAAGCACCTGTTTTCGCTTTCGGCGGTGTTTGGAGCAAAAAAGACAAACGTCCAGCTTTTGCTGCCACAGCAAAGGTGCCAGCGGGGAAAAGTGATGCTTGTTCTCACTGCCTCCTGGAACCCCTTCAAATGCCCCAGACAATTTGTCCCTCTCTGCTTTCCTGCGGACTCCATCCTCAAAAGCACCTGTTTTCACTTTGGGCGCCCTCCGGAGCAAAAAAGACAAACGTCCAGCTTTTGCTGCCACAGCAAAGGTGCCAGCGGGGAAAAGTGATGCTGGTCCTCACTGCCTCCTGGAACCCCTTCAAATGCCCCAGACAATTTGGCCCTCTCTGCTTTCCTGCTGACTCCATCCTCAAAAGCACCTGTTTTCACTTTCGGCGCCCTCCGGAGCAAAAAAGACAAACGTCCAGCTTTTGCTGCCACAGCAAAGGTGCCAGCGGGGAAAAGTGATGCTGGTCCTCACTGCCTCCTGGAACCCCTTCAAATGCCCCAGACAATTTGGCCCTCTCTGCTTTCCTGCGGACTCCATCCTCAAAAGCACCTGTTTTCATATTGGGCGCCCTCCGGAGCAAACAAGACAAACGTCCAGCTTTTGCTGCCACAGCAAAGGTGCCAGCGGGGAAAAGTGATGCTGGTCCTCACTGCCTCCTGGAACCCCTTCAAATGCCCCAGACAATTTGGCCCTTTCTGCTTTCCTGTGGACTCCATCCTTAAAAGCACCTGTTTTCGTTTTCAGCAATGTTTGGAGCAAAAAAGACAAACGTCCAGCTTTTGCTGCCACAGCAAAGGTGGCAGCGGGGAAAAGTGATGCTGGTCCTCACTGCCTCCTGGAACCCCTTCAAATGCCCCAGACAATTTGGCCCTCTCTGCTTTCCTGCGGACTCCATCCTCAAAAGCACCTGTTTTCACTTTCGGCGCCCTCCGGAGCAAAAAAGAAAAACATCCAGCTTTTGCTGGCACAGCAAAGGTGGCAGTGCGGAAAAGTGATGCTGGTCCTCACTGCCTCCTGGAACCCCTTCAAATGCCCCAGACAATTTGGCCCTCTCTGCTTTCCTGCGGACTCCATCCTCAAAAGCATATGTTTTCGCTTTCGGCGCTGTTTGGAGCAAAAAAGACAAACGTCCAGCTTTTGCTGCCACAGCAAAGGTGGCAGCGGGGAAAAGTGATGCTGGTCCTCACTGCCTCCTGGAACCCCTTCAAATGCCCCAGACAATTTGGCCCTCTCTGCTTTCCTGCGGACTCCATCCTCAAAAGCACCTGTTTTCGCTTTCGGCGCTGTTTGGAGCAAAAAAGACAAACGTCCAGCTTTTGCTGCCACAGCAAAGGTGGCAGCGGGGAAAAGTGATGCTGGTCCTCACTGCCTCCTGGAACCCCTTCAAATGCCCCAGACAATTTGGCCCTCTCTGCTTTCCTGCTGACTCCATCCTCAAAAGCACCTGTTTTCACTTTCGGCGCCCTCCGGAGCAAAAAAGACAAACGTCCAGCTTTTGCTGCCACAGCAAAGGTGCCAGCGGGGAAAAGTGATGCTGGTCCTCACTGCCTCCTGGAACCCCTTCAAATGCCCCAGACAATTTGGCCCTCTCTGCTTTCCTGCGGACTCCATCCTCAAAAGCACCTGTTTTCGCTTTCGGCGCTGTTTGGAGCAAAAAAGACAAACGTCCAGCTTTTGCTGCCACAGCAAAGGTGCCAGCGGGGAAAAGTGATGCTGGTCCTCACTGCCTCCTGGAACCCCTTCAAATGCCCCAGACAATTTGGCCCTCTCTGCTTTCCTGCGGACTCCATCCTCAAAAGCACCTGTTTTCACTTTCGGCGCCCTCCGGAGCAAAAAAGACAAACGTCCAGCTTTTGCTGCCACAGCAAAGGTGCCAGCGGGGAAAAGTGATGCTGGTCCTCACTGCCTCCTGGAACCCCTTCAAATGCCCCAGACAATTTGGCCCTCTCTGCTTTCCTGCGGACTCCATCCTCAAAAGCACCTGTTTTCGCTTTCGGCGGTGTTTGGAGCAAAAAAGACAAACGTCCAGCTTTTGCTGCCACAGCAAAGGTGGCAGTGGGGAAAAGTGATGCTGGTCCTCACTGTCTCCTGGAACCCCTTCAAATGCCCCAGACAATTTGGCCCTCTCTGCTTTCCTGCAGACTCCATCCTCAAAAGCACCTGTTTTCACTTTGGGCGCCCTCCGGAGCAAAAAAGACAAACGTCCAGCTTTTGCTGCCACAGCAAAAGTGGCAGCGGGGAAAAGTGATGCTGGTCCTCACTGCCTCCTGGAACCCCTTCAAATGCCCCAGACAATTTGGCCCTCTCTGCTTTCCTGCGGACTCCATCCTCAAAAGCACCTGTTTTCGCGTTTGTCGCTGTTTGGAGCAAAAAAGACAAACGTCCAGCTTTTGCTGCCACAGCAAAGGTGGCAGCGGGGAAAAGTGATGCTGGTCCTCACTGCCTCCTGGAACCCCTTCAAATGCCCCAGACAATTTGGCCCTCTCTGCTTTCCTGCGGACTCCATCCTCAAAACCACCTGTTTTCACTTTCGGCGCCCTCCGGAGCAAAAAAGACAAACGTCCAGCTTTTGCTGCCACAGCAAAGCTGCCAGCGGGGAAAAGTGATGCTGGTCCTCACTGCCTCCTGGAACCCCTTCAAATGCCCCAGACAATTTGGCCCTCTCTGCTTTCCTGCGGACTCCATCCTCAAAACCACCTGTTTTCGCTTTCGGTGCTGTTTGGAGCAAAAAAGACAAACGTCCAGCTTTTGCTGCCACAGCAAAGGTGGCAGTGGGGAAAAGTGATGCTGGTCCTCACTGTCTCCTGGAACCCCTTCAAATGCCCCAGACAATTTGGCCCTCTCTGCTTTCCTGCAGACTCCATCCTCAAAAGCACCTGTTTTCACTTTGGGCGCCCTCCGGAGCAAAAAAGACAAACGTCCAGCTTTTGCTGCCACAGCAAAAGTGGCAGCGGGGAAAAGTGATGCTGGTCCTCACTGCCTCCTGGAACCCCTTCAAATGCCCCAGACAATTTGGCCCTCTCTGCTTTCCTGCGGACTCCATCCTCAAAAGCACCTGTTTTCGCGTTTGTCGCTGTTTGGAGCAAAAAAGACAAACGTCCAGCTTTTGCTGCCACAGCAAAGGTGGCAGCGGGGAAAAGTGATGCTGGTCCTCACTGCCTCCTGGAACCCCTTCAAATGCCCCAGTCAATTTGGCCCTCTCTGCTTTCCTGCGGACTCCATCCTCAAAAGCACCTGTTTTCACTTTCGGCGCCCTCCGGAGCAAAAAAGACAAACGTCCAGCTTTTGCTGCAACAGCAAAGGTGCCAGCGGGGAAAAGTGATGCTGGTCCTCACTGCCTCCTGGAACCCCTTCAAATGCCCCAGACAATTTGGCCCTCTCTGCTTTCCTGCGGACTCCATCCTCAAAAGCACCTGTTTTCGCGTTCGGCGCTGTTTGGAGCAAAAAAGACAAACGTCCAGCTTTTGCTGCCACAGCAAAGGTGCCAGCGGGGAAAAGTGATGCTGGTCCTCACTGCCTCCTGGAACCCCTTCAAATGCCACAGACAATTTGGCCCTCTCTGCTTTCCTGCGGACTCCATCCTCAAAAGCACCTGTTTTCACTTTCGGCAACCTCCGGAGCAAAAAAGACAAACGTCCAGCTTTTGCTGCCACAGCAAAGGTGCCAGCGGGGAAAAGTAATGCTGGTCCTCACTGCCTCCTGGAACCCCTTCAAATGCCCCAGACAATTTGGCCCTCTCTGCTTTCCTGCGGACTCCATCCTCAAAAGCACCTGTTTTCACTTTGGGCGCCCTCCAGAGGAAAAAAGACAAACGTCCAGCTTTTGCTGCCACAGCAAAGGTGGCAGTAGGGAAAAGTGATGCTGGTCCTCACTGCCTCCTGGAACCCCTTCAAATGCCCCAGACAATTTGGCCCTCTCTGCTTTCCTGCGGACTCCATCCTCAAAACCACCTGTTTTCACTTTCGGCGCCCTCCGGAGCAAAAAAGACAAACGTCCAGCTTTTGCTGCCACAGCAAAGCTGCCAGCGGGGAAAAGTGATGCTGGTCCTCACTGCCTCCTGGAACCCCTTCAAATGCCCCAGACAATTTGGCCCTCTCTGCTTTCCTGCGGACTCCATCCTCAAAACCACCTGTTTTCGCTTTCGGTGCTGTTTGGAGCAAAAAAGACAAACGTCCAGCTTTTGCTGCCACAGCAAAGGTGGCAGTGGGGAAAAGTGATGCTGGTCCTCACTGTCTCCTGGAACCCCTTCAAATGCCCCAGACAATTTGGCCCTCTCTGCTTTCCTGCAGACTCCATCCTCAAAAGCACCTGTTTTCACTTTGGGCGCCCTCCGGAGCAAAAAAGACAAACGTCCAGCTTTTGCTGCCACAGCAAAAGTGGCAGCGGGGAAAAGTGATGCTGGTCCTCACTGCCTCCTGGAACCCCTTCAAATGCCCCAGACAATTTGGCCCTCTCTGCTTTCCTGCGGACTCCATCCTCAAAAGCACCTGTTTTCGCGTTTGTCGCTGTTTGGAGCAAAAAAGACAAACGTCCAGCTTTTGCTGCCACAGCAAAGGTGGCAGCGGGGAAAAGTGATGCTGGTCCTCACTGCCTCCTGGAACCCCTTCAAATGCCCCAGACAATTTGGCCCTCTCTGCTTTCCTGCGGACTCCATCCTCAAAAGCACCTGTTTTCACTTTCGGCGCCCTCCGGAGCAAAAAAGACAAACGTCCAGCTTTTGCTGCAACAGCAAAGGTGCCAGCGGGGAAAAGTGATGCTGGTCCTCACTGCCTCCTGGAACCCCTTCAAATGCCCCAGACAATTTGGCCCTCTCTGCTTTCCTGCGGACTCCATCCTCAAAAGCACCTGTTTTCGCGTTCGGCGCTGTTTGGAGCAAAAAAGACAAACGTCCAGCTTTTGCTGCCACAGCAAAGGTGCCAGCGGGGAAAAGTGATGCTGGTCCTCACTGCCTCCTGGAACCCCTTCAAATGCCACAGACAATTTGGCCCTCTCTGCTTTCCTGCGGACTCCATCCTCAAAAGCACCTGTTTTCACTTTCGGCAACCTCCGGAGCAAAAAAGACAAACGTCCAGCTTTTGCTGCCACAGCAAAGGTGCCAGCGGGGAAAAGTAATGCTGGTCCTCACTGCCTCCTGGAACCCCTTCAAATGCCCCAGACAATTTGGCCCTCTCTGCTTTCCTGCGGACTCCATCCTCAAAAGCACCTGTTTTCACTTTGGGCGCCCTCCAGAGGAAAAAAGACAAACGTCCAGCTTTTGCTGCCACAGCAAAGGTGGCAGTAGGGAAAAGTGATGCTGGTCCTCACTGCCTCCTGGAACCCCTTCAAATGCCCCAGACAATTTGGCCCTCTCTGCTTTCCTGCGGACTCCATCCTCAAAACCACCTGTTTTCACTTTGGGCGCCATCCGGAGCAAAAAAGACAAACGTCCAGCTTTTGCTGCCACAGCAAAGGTGCCAGCGGGGAAAAGTGATGCTGGTCCTCACTGCCTCCTGGAACCCCTTCAAATGCCCCAGACAATTTGGCCCTCTCTGCTTTCCTGCGGACTCCATCCTCAAAACCACCTGTTTTCGCTTTCGGTGCTGTTTGGAGCAAAAAAGACAAACGTCCAGCTTTTGCTGCCACAGCAAAGGTGGCAGTGCGGAAAAGTGATGCTGGTCCTCACTGCCTCCTGGAACCCCTTCAAATGCCCCAGACAATTTGGCCCTCTCTGCTTTCCTGCGGACTCCAGCCTCAAAAGCACCTGTTTTCGTTTTCAGCAATGTTTGGAGCAAAAAAGACAAACGTCCAGCTTTTGCTGCCACAGCAAAGGTGCCAGCGGGGAAAAGTGATGCTGGTCCTCACTGCCTCCTGGAACCCCTTCAAATGCCCCAGACAATTTGGCCCTCTCTGCTTTCCTGCGGACTCCATCCTCAAAAGCACCTGTTTTCACTTTCGGCGCCCTCCGGAGCAAAAAAGACAAACGTCCAGCTTTTGCTGCAACAGCAAAGGTGCCAGCGGGGAAAAGTGATGCTGGTCCTCACTGCCTCCTAAAACCCCTTCAAATGCCACAGACAATTTGGCCCTCTCTGCTTTCCTGCGGACTCCATCCTCAAAAGCACCTGTTTTCGCGTTCGGCGCTGTTTGGAGCAAAAAAGACAAACGTCCAGCTTTTGCTGCCACAGCAAAGGTGGCAGTGCGGAAAAGTGATGCTGGTCCTCACTGCCTCCTGGAACCCCTTCAAATGCCCCAGACAATTTGGCCCTCTCTGCTTTCCTGCGGACTCCAGCCTCAAAAGCACCTGTTTTCGTTTTCAGCAATGTTTGGAGCAAAAAAGACAAACGTCCAGCTTTTGCTGCCACAGCAAAGGTGCCAGCGGGGAAAAGTGATGCTGGTCCTCACTGCCTCCTGGAACCCCTTCAAATGCCCCAGACAATTTGGCCCTCTCTGCTTTCCTGCGGACTCCATCCTCAAAAGCACCTGTTTTCACTTTCGGCGCCCTCCGGAGCAAAAAAGACAAACGTCCAGCTTTTGCTGCAACAGCAAAGGTGCCAGCGGGGAAAAGTGATGCTGGTCCTCACTGCCTCCTAAAACCCCTTCAAATGCCCCAGACAATTTGGCCCTCTCTGCTTTCCTGCGGACTCCATCCTCAAAAGCACCTGTTTTCGCGTTCGGCGCTGTTTGGAGCAAAAAAGACAAACGTCCAGCTTTTGCTGCCACAGCAAAGGTGCCAGCGGGGAAAAGTGATGCTGGTCCTCACTGCCTCCTGGAACCCCTTCAAATGCCCCAGACAATTTGGCCCTCTCTGCTTTCCTGCGGACTCCATCCTCAAAAGCACCTGTTTTCACTTTCGGCGCCCTCCGGAGCAAAAAAGACAAACGTCCAGCTTTTGCTGCAACAGCAAAGGTGCCAGCGGGGAAAAGTGATGCTGGTCCTCACTGCCTCCTGGAACCCCTTCAAATGCCCCAGACAATTTGGCCCTCTCTGCTTTCCTGCGGACTCCATCCTCAAAAGCACCTGTTTTCGCGTTCGGCGCTGTTTGGAGCAAAAAAGACAAACGTCCAGCTTTTGCTGCCACAGCAAAGGTGCCAGCGGGGAAAAGTGATGCTGGTCCTCACTGCCTCCTGGAACCCCTTCAAATGCCCCAGACAATTTGGCCCTCTCTGCTTTCCTGCGGACTCCATCCTCAAAAGCACCTGTTTTCACTTTGGGCGCCCTCCGGAGGAAAAAAGACAAACGTCCAGCTTTTGCTGCCACAGCAAAGGTGGCAGCGGGGAAAAGTGATGCTGGTCCTCACTGCCTCCTGGAACCCCTTCAAATGCCACAGACAATTTGGCCCTCTCTGCTTTCCTGCGGACTCCATCCTCAAAAGCACCTGTTTTCACTTTCGGCGCCCTCCGGAGCAAAAAAGACAAACGTCCAGCTTTTGCTGCCACAGCAAAGGTGCCAGCGGGGAAAAGTGATGCTGGTCCTCACTGCCTCCTGGAACCCCTTCAAATGCCCCAGACAATTTGGCCCTCTCTGCTTTCCTGCGGACTCCATCCTCAAAAGCACCTGTTTTCGTTTTCAGCAATGTTTGGAGCAAAAAAGACAAACGTCCAGCTTTTGCTGCCACAGCAAAGGTGCCAGCGGGGAAAAGTGATGCTGGTCCTCACTGCCTCCTGGAACCCCTTCAAATGCCCCAGACAATTTGGCCCTCTCTGCTTTCCTGCGGACTCCATCCTCAAAAGCACCTGTTTTCACTTTCGGCGCCCTCCGGAGCAAAAAAGACAAACGTCCAGCTTTTGCTGCCACAGCAAAGGTGCCAGCGGGGAAAAGTGATGCTGGTCCTCACTGCCTCCTGGAACCCCTTCAAATGCCTCAGACAATTTGGCCCTCTTTGCTTTCCTGCTGACTCCATCCTCAAAAGCACCTGTTTTCACTTTCGGCGCCCTCCGGAGCAAAAAAGACAAACGTCCAGCTTTTGCTGCCACAGCAAAGGTGCCAGCGGGGAAAAGTGATGCTGGTCCTCACTGCCTCCTGGAACCCCTTCAAATGCCCCAGACAATTTGGCCCTCTCTGCTTTCCTGCGGACTCCATCCTCAAAAGCACCTGTTTTCACTTTGGGCGCCCTCCAGAGGAAAAAAGACAAACGTCCAGCTTTTGCTGCCACAGCAAAGGTGCCAGCGGGGAAAAGTGATGCTGGTCCTCACTGCCTCCTGGAACCCCTTCAAATGCCACAGACAATTTGGCCCTCTCTGCTTTCCTGCGGACTCCATCCTCAAAAGCACCTGTTTTCACTTTCGGCGCCCTCCGGAGCAAAAAAGACAAACGTCCAGCTTTTGCTGCCACAGCAAAGGTGCCAGCGGGGAAAAGTGATGCTGGTCCTCACTGCCTCCTGGAACCCCTTCAAATGCCCCAGACAATTTGGCCCTCTCTGCTTTCCTGCGGACTCCATCCTCAAAAGCACCTGTTTTCACTTTCGGCGCCCTCCGGAGCAAAAAAGACAAACGTCCAGCTTTTGCTGCCACAGCAAAGGTGGCAGTGCGGAAAAGTGATGCTGGTCCTCACTGCCTCCTGGAACCCCTTCAAATGCCCCAGACAATTTGGCCCTCTCTGCTTTCCTGCAGACTCCATCCTCAAAAGCACCTGTTTTCAATTTCGGCGCCCTCCGGAGCAAAAAAGACAAACGTCCAGCTTTTGCTGCCACAGCAAAGGTGGCAGCGGGGAAAAGTGATGCTGGTCCTCACTGCCTCCTGGAACCCCTTCAAATGCCCCAGACAATTTGGCCCTCTCTGCTTTCCTGCGGACTCCATCCTCAAAAGCACCTGTTTTCGCGTTCGGCGCTGTTTGGAGCAAAAAAGACAAACGTCCAGCTTTTGCTGCCACAGCAAAGGTGCCAGCGGGGAAAAGTGATGCTGGTCCTCACTGCCTCCTGGAACCCCTTCAAATGCCCCAGACAATTTGCCCCTCTCTGCTTTCCTGCGGACTCCATCCTCAAAAGCACCTGTTTTCGTTTTCAGCAATGTTTGGAGCAAAAAAGACAAACGTCCAGCTTTTGCTGCCACAGCAAAGGTGCCAGCGGGGAAAAGTGATGCTGGTCCTCACTGCCTCCTGGAACCCCTTCAAATGCCCCAGACAATTTGGCCCTCTCTGCTTTCCTGCGGACTCCATCCTCAAAAGCACCTGTTTTCACTTTCGGCGCCCTCCGGAGCAAAAAAGACAAACGTCCAGCTTTTGCTGCCACAGCAAAGGTGCCAGCGGGGAAAAGTGATGCTGGTCCTCACTGCCTCCTGGAACCCCTTCAAATGCCTCAGACAATTTGGCCCTCTTTGCTTTCCTGCTGACTCCATCCTCAAAAGCACCTGTTTTCACTTTCGGCGCCCTCCGGAGCAAAAAAGACAAACGTCCAGCTTTTGCTGCCACAGCAAAGGTGCCAGCGGGGAAAAGTGATGCTGGTCCTCACTGCCTCCTGGAACCCCTTCAAATGCCCCAGACAATTTGGCCCTCTCTGCTTTCCTGCGGACTCCATCCTCAAAAGCACCTGTTTTCGCTTTCGGCGGTGTTTGGAGCAAAAAAGACAAACGTCCAGCTTTTGCTGCCACAGCAAAGGTGGCAGTGCGGAAAAGTGATGCTGGTCCTCACTGCCTCCTGGAACCCCTTCAAATGCCCCAGACAATTTGGCCCTTTCTGCTTTCCTGTGGACTCCATCCTTAAAACCACCTGTTTTCGTTTTCAGCAATGTTTGGAGCAAAAAAGACAAACGTCCAGCTTTTGCTGCCACAGCAAAGGTGCCAGCGGGGAAAAGTGATGCTGGTCCTCACTGCCTCCTGGAACCCCTTCAAATGCCCCAGACAATTTGGCCCTCTCTGCTTTCCTGCGGACTCCATCCTCAAAAGCACCTGTTTTCACTTTCGGCGCCCTCCGGAGCAAAAAAGAAAAACATCCAGCTTTTGCTGGCACAGCAAAGGTGGCAGTGCGGAAAAGTGATGCTGGTCCTCACTGCCTCCTGGAACCCCTTCAAATGCCCCAGACAATTTGGCCCTCTCTGCTTTCCTGCGGACTCCATCCTCAAAAGCATATGTTTTCGCTTTCGGCGCTGTTTGGAGCAAAAAAGACAAACGTCCAGCTTTTGTTGCCACAGCAAAGGTGCCAGCGGGGAAAAGTGATGCTGGTCCTCACTGCCTCCTGGAACCCCTTCAAATGCCCCAGACAATTTGGCCCTCTCTGCTTTCCTGCGGACTCCATCCTCAAAAGCACCTGTTTTCGCTTTCGGCGGTGTTTGGAGCAAAAAAGACAAACGTCCAGCTTTTGCTGCCACAGCAAAGGTGGCAGCGGGGAAAAGTGATGCTGGTCCTCACTGCCTCCTGGAACCCCTTCAAATGCCCCAGACAATTTGGCCCTCTCTGCTTTCCTGCTGACTCCATCCTCAAAAGCACCTGTTTTCACTTTCGGCGCCCTCCGGAGCAAAAAAGACAAACGTCCAGCTTTTGCTGCCACAGCAAAGGTGCCAGCGGGGAAAAGTGATGCTGGTCCTCACTGCCTCCTGGAACCCCTTCAAATGCCCCAGACAATTTGGCCCTCTCTGCTTTCCTGCGGACTCCATCCTCAAAAGCACATGTTTTCGCTTTCGGCGCTGTTTGGAGCAAAAAAGACAAACGTCCAGCTTTTGCTGCCACAGCAAAGGTGCCAGCGGGGAAAAGTGATGCTGGTCCTCACTGCCTCCTGGAACCCCTTCAAATGCCCCAGACAATTTGGCCCTCTCTGCTTTCCTGCGGACTCCATCCTCAAAAGCACCTGTTGTTGCTTTCGGCGCCCTCCGGAGCGAAAAAGACAAACGTCCAGCTTTTGCTGCCACAGCAAAGGTGGCAGCGGGGAAAAGTGATGCTGGTCCTCACTGCCTCCTGGAACCCCTTCAAATGCCCCAGACAATTTGGCCCTCTCTGCTTTCCTGCGGACTCCATCCTCAAAAGCACCTGTTTTCACTTTCGGCGCCCTCCGGAGCAAAAAAGACAAACGTCCAGCTTTTGCTGCCACAGCAAAGGTGGCAGCGGGGAAAAGTGATGCTGGTCCTCACTGCCTCCTGGAACCCCTTCAAATGCCCCAGACAATTTGGCCCTCTCTGCTTTCCTGCGGACTCCATCCTCAAAAGCACCTTTTTTCGCTTTCGGCGGTGTTTGGAGCAAAAAAGACAAACGTCCAGCTTTTGCTGCCACAGCAAAGGTGGCAGCGGGGAAAAGTGATGCTGGTCCTCACTGCCTCCTGGAACCCCTTCAAATGCCCCAGACAATTTGGCCCTCTCTGCTTTCCTGCAGACTCCATCCTCAAAAGCACCTGTTTTCACTTTGGGCGCCCTCCGGAGCAAAAAAGACAAACGTCCAGCTTTTGCTGCCACAGCAAAAGTGGCAGCGGGGAAAAGTGATGCTGGTCCTCACTGCCTCCTGGAACCCCTTCAAATGCCCCAGACAATTTGGCCCTCTCTGCTTTCCTGCGGACTCCATCCTCAAAAGCACCTGTTTTCGCGTTTGTCGCTGTTTGGAGCAAAAAAGACAAACGTCCAGCTTTTGCTGCCACAGCAAAGGTGGCAGCGGGGAAAAGTGATGCTGGTCCTCACTGCCTCCTGGAACCCCTTCAAATGCCCCAGACAATTTGGCCCTCTCTGCTTTCCTGCGGACTCCATCCTCAAAAGCACCTGTTTTCGCGTTCGGCGCTGTTTGGAGCAAAAAAGACAAACGTCCAGCTTTTGCTGCCACAGCAAAGGTGCCAGCGGGGAAAAGTGATGCTGGTCCTCACTGCCTCCTGGAACACCTTCAAATGCCCCAGACAATTTGGCCCTCTCTGCTTTCCTGCGGACTCCATCCTCAAAAGCACCTGTTTTCAATTTCGGCGCCCTCCGGAGCAAAAAAGACAAACGTCCAGCTTTTGCTGCCACAGCAAAGGTGGCAGTAGGGAAAAGTGATGCTGGTCCTCACTGCCTCCTGGAACCCCTTCAAATGCCACAGACAATTTGGCCCTCTCTGCTTTCCTGCGGACTCCATCCTCAAAAGCACCTGTTTTCACTTTGGGCGCCATCCGGAGCAAAAAAGACAAACGTCCAGCTTTTGCTGCCACAGCAAAGGTGCCAGCGGGGAAAAGTGATGCTGGTCCTCACTGCCTCCTGGAACCCCTTCAAATGCCCCAGACAATTTGGCCCTCTCTGCTTTCCTGCGGACTCCATCCTCAAAACCACCTGTTTTCGCTTTCGGTGCTGTTTGGAGCAAAAAAGACAAACGTCCAGCTTTTGCAGCCACAGCAAAGGTGGCAGTAGGGAAAAGTGATGCTGGTCCTCACTGCCTCCTGGAACCCCTTCAAATGCCCCAGACAATTTGGCCCTCTCTGCTTTCCTGCGGACTCCAGCCTCAAAAGCACCTGTTTTCGTTTTCAGCAATGTTTGGAGCAAAAAAGACAAACGTCCAGCTTTTGCTGCCACAGCAAAGGTGGCAGCGGGGAAAAGTGATGCTGGTCCTCACTGCCTCCTGGAACCCCTTCAAATGCCCCAGACAATTTGGCCCTCTCTGCTTTCCTGCGGACTCCATCCTCAAAAGCACCTGTTTTCACTTTCGGCGCCCTCCGGAGCAAAAAAGACAAACGTCCAGCTTTTGCTGCAACAGCAAAGGTGCCAGCGGGGAAAAGTGATGCTGGTCCTCACTGCCTCCTGGAACCCCTTCAAATGCCCCAGACAATTTGGCCCTCTCTGCTTTCCTGCGGACTCCATCCTCAAAAGCACCTGTTTTCGCGTTCGGCGCTGTTTGGAGCAAAAAAGACAAACGTCCAGCTTTTGCTGCCACAGCAAAGGTGCCAGCGGGGAAAAGTGATGCTGGTCCTCACTGCCTCCTGGAACCCCTTCAAATGCCCCAGACAATTTGGCCCTCTCTGCTTTCCTGCGGACTCCATCCTCAAAAGCACCTGTTTTCACTTTGGGCGCCCTCCGGAGGAAAAAAGACAAACGTCCAGCTTTTGCTGCCACAGCAAAGGTGCCAGCGGGGAAAAGTGATGCTGGTCCTCACTGCCTCCTGGAACCCCTTCAAATGCCACAGACAATTTGGCCCTCTCTGCTTTCCTGCGGACTCCATCCTCAAAACCACCTGTTTTCGCTTTCGGCGCTGTTTGGAGCAAAAAAGACAAACGTCCAGCTTTTGCTGCCACAGCAAAGGTGGCAGCGGGGAAAAGTGATGCTGGTCCTCACTGCCTCCTGGAACCCCTTCAAATGCCCCAGACAATTTGGCCCTCTCTGCTTTCCTGCGGACTCCATCCTCAAAAGCACCTGTTTTCACTTTCGGCGCTGTTTGGAGCAAAAAAGACAAACGTCCAGCTTTTGCTGCCACAGCAAAGGTGCCAGCGGGGAAAAGTGATGCTGGTCCTCACTGCCTCCTGGAACCCCTTCAAATGCCCCAGACAATTTGGCCCTCTCTGCTTTCCTGCGGACTCCATCCTCAAAAGCACCTGTTTTCGCTTTCGGCGGTGTTTGGAGCAAAAAAGACAAACGTCCAGCTTTTGCTGCCACAGCAAAGGTGGCAGTGCGGAAAAGTGATGCTGGTCCTCACTGCCTCCTGGAACCCTTTCAAATGCCACAGACAATTTGGCCCTCTCTGCTTTCCTGCGGACTCCATCCTCAAAAGCACCTGTTTTCGCGTTCGGCGCTGTTTGGAGCAAAAAAGACAAACGTCCAGCTTTTGCTGCCACAGCAAAGGTGCCAGCGGGGAAAAGTGATGCTGGTCCTCACTGCCTCCTGGAACCCCTTCAAATGCCCCAGACAATTTGGCCCTCTCTGCTTTCCTGCGGACTCCATCCTCAAAAGCACCTGTTTTCACTTTGGGCGCCCTCCAGAGGAAAAAAGACAAACGTCCAGCTTTTGCTGCCACAGCAAAGGTGGCAGTAGGGAAAAGTGATGCTGGTCCTCACTGCCTCCTGGAACCCCTTCAAATGCCACAGACAATTTGGCCCTCTCTGCTTTCCTGCGGACTCCATCCTCAAAACCACCTGTTTTCACTTTGGGCGCCATCCGGAGCAAAAAAGACAAACGTCCAGCTTTTGCTGCCACAGCAAAGGTGCCAGCGGGGAAAAGTGATGCTGGTCCTCACTGCCTCCTGGAACCCCTTCAAATGCCCCAGACAATTTGGCCCTCTCTGCTTTCCTGCGGACTCCATCCTCAAAACCACCTGTTTTCGCTTTCGGTGCTGTTTGGAGCAAAAAAGACAAACGTCCAGCTTTTGCTGCCACAGCAAAGGTGGCAGTGCGGAAAAGTGATGCTGGTCCTCACTGCCTCCTGGAACCCCTTCAAATGCCCCAGACAATTTGGCCCTCTCTGCTTTCCTGCGGACTCCAGCCTCAAAAGCACCTGTTTTCGTTTTCAGCAATGTTTGGAGCAAAAAAGACAAACGTCCAGCTTTTGCTGCCACAGCAAAGGTGGCAGCGGGGAAAAGTGATGCTGGTCCTCACTGCCTCCTGGAACCCCTTCAAATGCCCCAGACAATTTGGCCCTCTCTGCTTTCCTGCGGACTCCATCCTCAAAAGCACCTGTTTTCACTTTCGGCGCCCTCCGGAGCAAAAAAGACAAACGTCCAGCTTTTGCTGCAACAGCAAAGGTGCCAGCGGGGAAAAGTGATGCTGGTCCTCACTGCCTCCTGGAACCCCTTCAAATGCCCCAGAAAATTTGGCCCTCTCTGCTTTCCTGCGGACTCCATCCTCAAAAGCACCTGTTTTCGCGTTCGGCGCTGTTTGGAGCAAAAAAGACAAACGTCCAGCTTTTGCTGCCACAGCAAAGGTGCCAGCGGGGAAAAGTGATGCTGGTCCTCACTGCCTCCTGGAACCCCTTCAAATGCCCCAGACAATTTGGCCCTCTCTGCTTTCCTGCGGACTCCATCCTCAAAAGCACCTGTTTTCACTTTGGGCGCCCTCCGGAGGAAAAAAGACAAACGTCCAGCTTTTGCTGCCACAGCAAAGGTGCCAGCGGGGAAAAGTGATGCTGGTCCTCACTGCCTCCTGGAACCCCTTCAAATGCCACAGACAATTTGGCCCTCTCTGCTTTCCTGCGGACTCCATCCTCAAAACCACCTGTTTTCACTTTGGGCGCCATCCGGAGCAAAAAAGACAAACGTCCAGCTTTTGCTGCCACAGCAAAGGTGCCAGCGGGGAAAAGTGATGCTGGTCCTCACTGCCTCCTGGAACCCCTTCAAATGCTCCAGACAATTTGGCCCTCTCTGCTTTCCTGCAGACTCCATCCTCGAAAGCATATGTTTTCGCTTTCGGCGCTGTTTGGAGCAAAAAAGACAAACGTCCAGCTTTTGCTGCCACAGCAAAGGTGCCAGCGGGGAAAAGTGATGCTGGTCCTCACTGCCTCCTGGAACCCCTTCAAATGCCCCAGACAATTTGGCCCTCTCTGCTTTCCTGCGGACTCCAGCCTCAAAAGCACCTGTTTTCGTTTTCAGCAATGTTTGGAGCAAAAAAGACAAACGTCCAGCTTTTGCTGCCACAGCAAAGGTGGCAGCGGGGAAAAGTGATGCTGGTCCTCACTGCCTCCTGGAACCCCTTCAAATGCCCCAGACAATTTGGCCCTCTCTGCTTTCCTGCGGACTCCATCCTCAAAAGCACCTGTTTTCACTTTCGGCGCCCTCCGGAGCAAAAAAGACAAACGTCCAGCTTTTGCTGCAACAGCAAAGGTGCCAGCGGGGAAAAGTGATGCTGGTCCTCACTGCCTCCTGGAACCCCTTCAAATGCCCCAGACAATTTGGCCCTCTCTGCTTTCCTGCGGACTCCATCCTCAAAAGCACCTGTTTTCGCGTTCGGCGCTGTTTGGAGCAAAAAAGACAAACGTCCAGCTTTTGCTGCCACAGCAAAGGTGCCAGCGGGGAAAAGTGATGCTGGTCCTCACTGCCTCCTGGAACCCCTTCAAATGCCCCAGACAATTTGGCCCTCTCTGCTTTCCTGCGGACTCCATCCTCAAAAGCACCTGTTTTCACTTTGGGCGCCCTCCGGAGGAAAAAAGACAAACGTCCAGCTTTTGCTGCCACAGCAAAGGTGCCAGCGGGGAAAAGTGATGCTGGTCCTCACTGCCTCCTGGAACCCCTTCAAATGCCACAGACAATTTGGCCCTCTCTGCTTTCCTGCGGACTCCATCCTCAAAACCACCTGTTTTCGCTTTCGGCGCTGTTTGGAGCAAAAAAGACAAACGTCCAGCTTTTGCTGCCACAGCAAAGGTGGCAGCGGGGAAAAGTGATGCTGGTCCTCACTGCCTCCTGGAACCCCTTCAAATGCCCCAGACAATTTGGCCCTCTCTGCTTTCCTGCGGACTCCATCCTCAAAAGCACCTGTTTTCACTTTCGGCGCCCTCCGGAGCAAAAAAGACAAACGTCCAGCTTTTGCTGCCACAGCAAAGGTGCCAGCGGGGAAAAGTGATGCTGGTCCTCACTGCCTCCTGGAACCCCTTCAAATGCCCCAGAAAATTTGGCCCTCTCTGCTTTCCTGCGGACTCCATCCTCAAAAGCACCTGTTTTCGCTTTCGGCGGTGTTTGGAGCAAAAAAGACAAACGTCCAGCTTTTGCTGCCACAGCAAAGGTGGCAGTGCGGAAAAGTGATGCTGGTCCTCACTGCCTCCTGGAACCCCTTCAAATGCCCCAGACAATTTGGCCCTCTCTGCTTTCCTGCGGACTCCATCCTCAAAAGCACCTGTTTTCACTTTCGGCGCCCTCCGGAGCAAAAAAGACAAACGTCCAGCTTTTGCTGCAACAGCAAAGGTGCCAGCGGGGAAAAGTGATGCTGGTCCTCACTGCCTCCTGGAACCCCTTCAAATGCCCCAGACAATTTGGCCCTCTCTGCTTTCCTGCGGACTCCATCCTCAAAAGCACCTGTTTTCACTTTGGGCGCCCTCCAGAGGAAAAAAGACAAACGTCCAGCTTTTGCTGCCACAGCAAAGGTGGCAGTAGGGAAAAGTGATGCTGGTCCTCACTGCCTCCTGGAACCCCTTCAAATGCCACAGACAATTTGGCCCTCTCTGCTTTCCTGCGGACTCCATCCTCAAAAGCACCTGTTTTCGCGTATGGCGCTATTTGGAGCAAAAAAGACAAACGTCCAGCTTTTGCTGCCACAGCAAAGGTGCCAGCGGGGAAAAGTGATGCTGGTCCTCACTGCCTCCTGGAACCCCTTCAAATGCCCCAGACAATTTGGCCCTCTCTGCTTTCCTGCGGACTCCATCCTCAAAACCACCTGTTTTCGCTTTCGGTGCTGTTTGGAGCAAAAAAGACAAACGTCCAGCTTTTGCTGCCACAGCAAAGGTGGCAGTGCGGAAAAGTGATGCTGGTCCTCACTGCCTCCTGGAACCCCTTCAAATGCCCCAGACAATTTGGCCCTCTCTGCTTTCCTGCGGACTCCAGCCTCAAAAGCACCTGTTTTCGTTTTCAGCAATGTTTGGAGCAAAAAAGACAAACGTCCAGCTTTTGCTGCCACAGCAAAGGTGGCAGCGGGGAAAAGTGATGCTGGTCCTCACTGCCTCCTGGAACCCCTTCAAATGCCCCAGACAATTTGGCCCTCTCTGCTTTCCTGCGGACTCCATCCTCAAAAGCACCTGTTTTCACTTTCGGCGCCCTCCGGAGCAAAAAAGACAAACGTCCAGCTTTTGCTGCAACAGCAAAGGTGCCAGCGGGGAAAAGTGATGCTGGTCCTCACTGCCTCCTGGAACCCCTTCAAATGCCCCAGACAATTTGGCCCTCTCTGCTTTCCTGCGGACTCCATCCTCAAAAGCACCTGTTTTCGCTTTCGGCGCTGTTTGGAGCAAAAAAGACAAACGTCCAGGTTTTGCTGCCACAGCAAAGGTGCCAGCGGGGAAAAGTGATGCTGGTCCTCACTGCCTCCTGGAACCCCTTCAAATGCCCCAGACAATTTGGCCCTCTCTGCTTTCCTGCGGACTCCATCCTCAAAAGCACCTGTTTTCACTTTGGGCGCCCTCCGGAGGAAAAAAGACAAACGTCCAGCTTTTGCTGCCACAGCAAAGGTGCCAGCGGGGAAAAGTGATGCTGGTCCTCACTGCCTCCTGGAACCCCTTCAAATGCCACAGACAATTTGGCCCTCTCTGCTTTCCTGCGGACTCCATCCTCAAAACCACCTGTTTTCACTTTGGGCGCCATCCGGAGCAAAAAAGACAAACGTCCAGCTTTTGCTGCCACAGCAAAGGTGCCAGCGGGGAAAAGTGATGCTGGTCCTCACTGCCTCCTGGAACCCCTTCAAATGCTCCAGACAATTTGGCCCTCTCTGCTTTCCTGCAGACTCCATCCTCAAAAGCATATGTTTTCGCTTTCGGCGCTGTTTGGAGCAAAAAAGACAAACGTCCAGCTTTTGCTGGCACAGCAAAGGTGCCAGCGGGGAAAAGTGATGCTGGTCCTCACTGCCTCCTGGAACCCCTTCAAATGCCCCAGACAATTTGGCCCTCTCTGCTTTCCTGCGGACTCCATCCTCAAAAGCACCTGTTTTCGCTTTTGGCGCTGTTTGGAGCAAAAAAGACAAACGTCCAGCTTTTGCTGCCACAGCAAAGGTGGCAGCGGGGAAAAGTGATGCTGGTCCTCACTGCCTCCTGGAACCCCTTCAAATGCCCCAGACAATTTGGCCCTCTCTGCTTTCCTGCGGACTCCATCCTCAAAAGCACCTGTTTTCACTTTCGGCGCCCTCCGGAGCAAAAAAGACAAACGTCCAGCTTTTGCTGCCACAGCAAAGGTGCCAGCGGGGAAAAGTGATGCTGGTCCTCACTGCCTCCTGGAACCCCTTCAAATGCCCCAGACAATTTGGCCCTCTCTGCTTTCCTGCGGACTCCATC